>NW_019394881.1:0-33202 GCF_000612105.2 Orussus abietinus | reverse complement strand
TATTTTTAATTATTTTTTGGTACTTGACAATAGTTAGATATTAAATGACAAGTCAGACTTTCAATGAAATTATGTAAATGATAAACTATCTTATTTTACTTAAGGACTATTATGATTTCATTCGACTAGCAAACAATGACTGATAATATATATGCGCGTATGAATAAAGTCACATTTTTTCATACGAGTAGTAAACAAAATATGACATATATTAATCTTATGACATTTGACGATGAATTATGACAATGACGATGACGATGATGTAATAAAATAAATGACAGTTAGCACCAATGTAGTTTTGTTTTGTTACAAATATGTGCTGCATATACACAGTAATATCAGGACAGTACCATAATGTAAGATGAGAGTAACAAAGTTATATAACATTTATATAGATATGATAGTAACAACTGTTATGTCACCTGTTAGCTCCATGTTACATAACTGTGAACTTACTGCATTGTAACAAATGTCATTTAACTAGTTAGCTCTATGTTACGTAACTGTTAGGTTATTACATTGTAATAACCGTCATGTTATTTGTTAGTTTTAAGTTACGTAGCTGTTAGGTTTGGTGTTCAGTGGGATTTTCGATTAATTTCGAAATTGGCTATATATTTGTTATTTGTATACATATGATCTTCATTTATGAAAAGGGAATAGAAATGGGAAAAAATTAATCTCTTCTAAATTGAAATAATGCTTTGTTCTTACATTTTCTTCCGTAATGAAACTCTTAAGAAATCTTTTAGCGTTTTCACAGTCACAACTCGCCATTTGACAATTCCCCTTCAGTTTCGCACAGACTTATTAAAAGGATAGACCTAACAATTTTTGTTGCTTCTTCAATGGTCGTACATATAATAAGTTGCTCTATTGATACTAGATAAAATACTTTAATCCTTTTCGACAAAACTTTGCACAAATTGGCATACAATTTTACGAAATGTGCAACTTCTATTCGGATATAACATCCAGGCATTGATTGGGTACTTGAATTCGCGTATTCTGCAATTGTTAAATTTTGCGTAAATGCTCGCACAACTGCAGTTGGCTCGAGAATAATCAGTCACAATTTCATCTGGACGTGGTGCACCCGATCGGACCCATTCCATAAGCCAGTATTGCACTGTGTTGGTGTTGTGACTTTCACTTAACAGCTGTGCTACCGAAAATTATCCTTCTTTAATGTTCATTACTGCGTGATACTAATAAATAGGACGCGTGAGCTTCCTGTGGTTTAACTATTTTTTTTTTTACAATGCTTCCTGTTGCGTCAATGTACGGTGTACTTTTATTTTTCATACTGTATCATCGAAAAACGTCTATTAGAGAATTGGACCAATAATGAACGAAAAAAGGATCTAGTCCTACATTGAGTATAACATTTGCTGCAGTTGTTGTTTTTAATATTTGTATTGCTCTCGTAGGGTCACTGCGTGCGCACTGCTGCCTCATTAACTCGTGTTTCGCGACTCTTAAGACAGGAGTTGAATATAAAGTTGGAGGTTCGCATTAGTTTTCCTGCATTAATTCGTTAGCTTTTTGTGCGCGATATGCAAGCACTGATTTTGTTTTGAGCTCTTCTGCTATTGCTGCTCGTTTGGCACCTAGCAACCACAGTTCCCCACATTTTCCTGCACCTTTCTTGTAGATACAATGTAGAATTATATTCTGATCATCATGAACTTCATCTTTTATAACAATTCTTATACTTCTTTCGTAGATACATGAGCCTAGATGTAATATCTAGTTGATATTAACAGAGAATTAATGCATATACTATAGAAACCCTCTTGGCATTTTTTAATTAAAGATACTATCTTAAGATGTACGAACTCTCTAAAGCAGATGCTAATATTTACATAATAATGAAATAATAATTAGCTTAATAAGTGTAAAAACTAAAATGTATCTATGTCCGTGAAATATTTGTAATATGTTTTCTCTTCTCAATAATTCGTTATTTTTTCTAATTCATTAAATTGTTCACTTATATTTTAAAACACTAGGAAATCATGTGTCATTCTATTTCCTTGGATTTTGTACACGTCCAAAGCTTAATTAAAGTTTAATATGGAATGTTTGTAATTATAGATATGGCCTTTTCAATCATCGTTATTGCATGAATATGGCACTGTTAAAACTTAAAATCTGTGATAACCCCCTTTGATTACACTAAGAAAAAAAACTTGTTCTTTTAAGGAAATTATTTTTTCGAATGGAATTAAAAAATCGTAGCATAAAATCCAAGAAATATAGTATTTGCTACAAAAATTCCGAAAATACCTGTCCGATGCATTGCATTGACCGAATACTTCATATCTTAAAATAACAAAGTAAGAAATCGAAACGATGTTTCATTTCTTTAACTCTATTAAAAGAAATAATTTCCTTGAAAGAAACAACATTTTTTATTCAATGTTTTCTCCGTGCAAGGAAATGTTTTCATACTTAAAAAAACCTTCTATTTCAATAGATCGAATAAAATATTTTACCAAATTATTTATTGCAATTAAACACGTTATAATTTTACAGAAATTCGGAAAATATGATCATTTCTTTGAATGGAAATCAAATATTTCTTTGGGGTTATTTGATCATAATTTACGGAAGTATTCTGATAGACAAAAAATTTAATTGAATAAAAAATTGACATACGGTAAATAAAAAAAATATTATTATCATTGTAAACTTACCATTTATATATCCTGATTTTGTAGCAACAGAAATATAATGCTTCGAGAAACTCTAACCGCATGCAACTGAAGTGTGTTGCACTATTTTTTCGGAAATTACATCTTTCCATATTCTTGCCGTGAGTACCACATATTGTCTTGAAGTTTTTCCGTATTTCCTATTGCTTCGTTTATATGTACATTTTCACGGTGATTAATGCCAAGAATTCCTCCCCAAGCGTTATAATATTATATGTTCTTGTAAAGCCTTCGGTAAAACTGAATGCCTTATCAATTGAGGAAACTGTACTCGAATTCTGACTTTCAACACTTGCACTTAGGTTTATGCTTGACCGATCGTTGTATCTACTCATTATTTTATCGCGTATATTGAAAATATTATTACACATATTTGTATGTAACGATGTGCCTTTCATTAGTCCACCTAATTCTTGGGAGATTTTCCACTATATTTGGTTACATTTTGTCACAACTCGTCCTCCTGGAAACAAAATATCCTTAGAATATTTCATTAAGATGTCATTAAGCACAGTTTTAGAAACGGCACTTGGACGACCACGACGGCGCAGGGCTTCCATTTTTCCTTACAACACCGAATATATTTCCTCGACGATACGCACTCGACACAACTCTGAAAAGAACTAACGCTCTGATCAGTGATGAGGACAAATGCATAAAGAACTCCCAAAACATTTTGACGGAATGTGTGCATAAAAGCTTATTTGTCACACTCCAACATTATCGGCTTACAGCATTTCATACCATCCATGTTTGTATCTTATAATCTAAACTCTTAAACTCATCGATAGTGCGGTACCAAACTCTTATTTCATCACTCTCGAACTGAATTGTTCATTCTTTGCATACACAAACAAAATCATTCTTTTAACTATCATCCTCAGCAGAAAATCAAGACAGTTGTTTCATTAAATCGCAATTATCTATCAATTGCTAACTTTTACAATCACGAATACAATCGCAAACTCACCAGGCGATTCTTGGTATGAAGATGGTAGTGTACATAACTCCTGTTTACTAAAAAGAAATGTTTATTTTAAGGAGTTATAAATACGAAGCTACGACTTCGATGAAAACTAGTATTACCACTTTCGAAGAAAATTAAGATACTAAATTTTAATCTCCTAGAATATAAAAATCATCAACAAATTTGTTTTTGATATAGCTCCTCATAACTTTTACAACGGGTACGTTGTTACAGAATGAATCACAAAAAACGCTACCAGGTTTTTCTGGGAGCAATTAACACTTTACTGAATTCAAGTATACTCATTTCTCCTGAAGGGAATATTCACGACGGGACAAAGCCAAAATGATCGGAGGTCCATGGGCGACCCTATTCCAGGGACCACGGGCGAGAAAGACGCCATTTGTTGCCTAAACAAGTGATAGGCTGAACTAAGGCTGTCCCTATGAGATGGGGACAGAGGACACTTAATCGAGAACCACAGAGGCGATCAGTTGGACTATTATATACATCTTGACTTACGCATTTTGTACTATCAATAGTCACATAGTTACCAACGAGATCTGAAGAATATAAACTTAGGCGAAAAATTCTAAATTGGGTTCTTCTAGGAGCAATTAATTAGCAATTAATTCCTCCATGAAGAAATCATTCATTACTCTACAATTTTATGTAGCCATGTTACGGTGGTGTCTTCAACGTTGGTCTACCATCTTAAGGGTTGTGCAAAAAATTCGAAATTAGGACATATCTCTTTAGGGGTGAATAAAAGAATCGAAGTTTGGTTTTTCAGGGAGCAATTAATTAGCAATACATTCCGGCGTGTATACGTCGATTATGAACAGTTGTGTTATTGTTTTTATAATGTGGCAATGCTAGTTTAATATAAAGCTGGCATCGACATAGTTTTTCGAAAAACTATAAGACCAATTAATTTTAAATGCCTATTAAAGGGTTAATCACAAAGCGAATTATTCACCCGAGACACGGAGTCGAATTCAGAAAAGAAGTAACGGTAGCTCGGTGGCACCCTGTACACTGGACTCCGATGGTTTCCTCCTGGTCCGCACTGCCCTCCCGGCCGCGCAGCGTACCAGTGGCGGGAGCAGCGCGGAATTCGAATCGCTCGAGGGGCAGAATGGATTTCCTACAGNCTTAAATAAATAGTTTCTAAATATATATACAGTGAAATACCGTAGGAAAATTTACGATGCATCAACTATCGGACATAGAAACGAAATCGTGATTTCATGTCTGTTACATATTTACGTTCTACACCATTCTTCGTATTCCTCGAATAAGTGAACACCTGTAAATCATTAAACGAGCATGTAAATGAGCACCCGTAAACATTTTTTTTTTTATTAACACCAAGAAATAATTTACAAGCTGTCCAAGAGGACAATAAGAAAATTTTGTGTAATACAAGAACAAGGTAACGCGCGAATTAAGTACAATTTTTGGTAACAGTCCAATGACTGTACACAAAAGAACACGAAGAAAAGTAAACGAAACGATAAATATACATTAATATTACAGAGTATGTTAATAAAAGTACATAATTTTCATTCAATGTTTTTATATCTTAGTAGTCTTGACTTTTTGTTGTTGGTAAAGATTAAACTTCTAGCGAGCTGATTGGGGTGAGTCGAAAGCCTTTCTTTATATCTTGAGTAATAGTTTTTAACTTCTTCAGCGATGGTCAGAATTTGTAGGTCTGCGTTTATATAGTTATTTAGTATGTACCATGGAGCATTAACTATTGTTCTTAGTGTTTTAGCTTGAAATCTTTCTATTATGTCAATGTTTGATTTGGAAGCAGTTCCCCAGATTTGAATTCCATGGGTCCAGATTGGTTTTAGTATGGCCAAATACAGGCGAATTTTATTTTCTGTAGATAGTTGAGATCTTCTTCCTATCAACCAGTACAGTTTCCTAAAAGTGAGGTTGAGTTGTTTTCTTTTGCTCCAAATATGGTCTCCAAGTTGGACGACGGTCAAGATGTAAGCCCAGATATTTAAACTTACTATCCTGTGGGATAATTTTTACATTTAGCTTGATTGGAGGGCAAGTGTCTTTACGGAGTGAGAACGTAACGTTGATCGATTTATCCTCGTTAATTTTTATTCTCCAGATTTCAAACCATTTTTCGGCAAGAGTTATGAATTTTTGTAGTGCCATCGTGGCAGCTACATGATCTGCATTGGAGTGTATTAAAGCCGTATCGTCAGCGTACGTTGCAACAGTTATATTTGAGGCACTTGGAAAATCCGCGGTGTAAAGTAAATACAGCGTAGGTCCCAAAACGCTGCCCTGCGGCACTCCAGCTTTAATCGAGAAGAACGATGACACCTGTTCACCGTGTTTGACTCTGAAACATGTGTCACTTAAGTATGATTCCAACAGCTTAGCCAATTTACTCGGTAGGCACCTCTTCAGTTTGCAGATAAGGCCTTTATGCCACACACGATCGAAAGCTTGGGAAACATCCAAAAAAACAGCGTTACAACACTCTTTTTTCGTAACTTTTTCTTATTACTGAGGTGATTCTATTAACTTCTTCGATGGTTGCGTGTTGTCTCCGAAAGCCAAATTGCTAATTGGGGATGAGAGACCGTGATTTGATAATTTTGTTTAATCTGTTTACTATTGTTATTTCGAAGATTTTTTATATAACTGGAAGCAAGCTTATAGGTCTGTATGAAGTTACTTTTGTTAGATCATTTCCCGATTTTGGTATTAAAATTATTTGAGCTATTTTTAATTGCTTAGGAAAATATGAAAGATTGTATATTACATTTATTAAAATGGTTATGAATCTAAGAGCTTTCGGAGGCAGATTCTTGTAGACCGTCCCTGGGATGTCATCAAAACCAGGTGCTTTTTTAATTTTTAAGATCTTTAATTATTTTAGTCATTTCGTTGATTTTAACTTTTTCAATTTGACTATCTGCATTCGTTGATGGAAATTCAGTTAAAATTTTTGTTTCTTCTTCTGTTGGTGCTTCTTCTGTTCTGTTCTGTTCTGTGGAGTTGATCTAATATGTGGCTTAAATATGTTACTGAGATGTGTGGCAAATAGATTAACTTTTTCTGTATCGGTGCGAGCCCATTACCCATTTTGTTGAGCAATGGGGGGAATATGTAGTTGAGGTCGTTTTATACATCTGGTAGCTTTCCATAGAGAATAATCTGTGCTTTTGTCGGCTGTTAAGTTTGATAGATGATTTTTTAACTGGTTATCTCTGTATTTTTGGAGCATGTTTTTCAGTTCCTTAACTGATTTGTTTAACTTATTTTTATCGACTGGAGATCTAGTTTTTTGCCATATATTACGTAATTTTCTTTTTTCTTTGATTTTTATTTCGATTTGTATCGGTAGACTTTGTTTTTGTTTCTGAACGCTATTTACTGGAGTTGATGATACTAGAGCATCCTGAATTTTTACAAACAGATAGTCGACGGCTTCATCCAAGTCAGACTAGCTTTTTAAACGAATATTACAGCTTAAGGCGTCTTCAATATGATTTTTAAATTTATTCCAGTTCGTATTTTTGTTAACGATAGTGTTTGTAGATTTTGTACTGTAAAACTCTTTAAATAAAGCGATTATTACCGGGGAGTGATTGGAGGAAAAATCAAAACAGAACTCAGCTTTCAAGTAATTTTCGTTGATTCCTGCGACAACAGCGAAATCCTGCAGATCCGAGGTTCGGTTTACATCAGAAGGCCAGTAAGTTGATTCCCGTGTAGAAATGACTGATAAATTTTTATTACTGATAATGGCATAAAGATTTCACCTCTTCGGATTTGGTGTGTTAGGTCTAGAGCCCCACCAGGGGTGTTTGGCATTATAATCAATGCAATAAATCTTGTACCCAATGTTTAAAAAAATTTTTCAAATTGTTCTTGACTAATGTTGAATTTTGGGGGACAGTATACTGATGTCACTGTCAGAGCTCCTTGTTGATCCTCGATTACAACACTGGTAGCTTGCAAGTATTCTTCATTAAGTCCTTCAGCTTCGTGATGCTTGATTTTTTATTTTATTATAACAGCTGCGCCACCGTGAGCTTTGTTATTAGGAGAGTTAGTGAAATAGGTTTTAAAACCGGGTAGTTTTAAATAGTTTTTACTTGAGATGTGCGTCTCAGAAATGAGCATTATATCTATATCGAATTCAATTAAAAATGCCTTTAATTCGTGGTATCTGTGGGCCAAGCCGTTAGAATTCCAAGTAGCAATTTTAAGCATTATTGTTCTTGTTATTAGCGTTGTTGCTTAATAAACCGGTTATTAAATTGATAAGTGTGTCCATACGCGTCATCATTTGAGCCGTGAGAGTTTCGAGGTTGTTGACCCGTGCGTGTATATCGTTTGGAGTTTGAGTAATGTTTTGATTTTATGTTTTTGACTCTTTGTTTTGATCCAATGCGCCGCTTCCGCCGACGATCTGAGAAAAGGTAACACCGAGATTTATAATTGTCTCTGCCGAATTATTGCGGGCCTGCGGCATATTTGATGTTTCTTTTGGTCTTAAAGTCGGGAACATTTTATTTTGAATTTTTTTCCGCTCGACGCAACCCTTATAACTAGCAGGGTGATTACCTCCACAGTTTGCACAGATTACTTGAGCACCCGTAAACACAAGAAAGACTTTTCTTATCCGAGTTTTTTATAAACGCAAATCGGAGTAACTCTTATGAATTGATTTCATTCGAAATAGGTATCCAAAACGTAAAACCCCATTTCCATTTCGTATTAGAAATAAGAACAATAAACTATTATGGATTTCCAATTTTAAAAAGATTTTGAATCTATTTGCGTTTGAAATTAAATACTTCCAGAGAAATGAGAATATTAGAAAAGAGTCGATCGGAATGATACTTGTTCTATCAGCTGAATCAACTCTCGAAAAAGTTAAACATCACGCGTAACTCGAAATAGCCACATTGGCAAAAACAGATGAGATTATATTGTTTACTTACTTTTTAAATACAAATACAAGTCATAACATTACGTGTCTAAAAAAGGCATGGACAACGGAAGGTTAACATTATGACTAGATGGTACAGTTAATTCCAGACGACATTTCTCGTGGAGGAATTGATCCTCCATTCCCTCTGTTAATTACTTGATCGCGGTCGCTGCAAAATGACAATCAGCCTTGCGAGCCGCAGAAGGAAGGGGCGATAAGGCCCGAGGGTGAACGACGGCAAGCGAGAACGCCGTCGGGAGGCATAAGATCCGCGAAAGAGCAACGGAGAACGCCGTTCATGATGGGACGAGACCGCACCCCGGGGTAGAGAGAGTCTTCCTCGCCAGAGTGTAGACATCGATACCAATCCGATTATCGGTATCCGATACCGAGACCCGCACAACAGGGAGGGGAAGGCCCGAGACAGGAGTTTTAAGAGCGGTAGAGAAAGCCCGGTGTCTATGCGACCCGTAGGAGTAAGAGAGAACACCAGGTCTAGGACCCTCGAGCCCCGAGCCGTCGGCCGAGCCGAGTCGGCCCCGACGGCGGGAAACTTTTTTGGTCTTCTCCTTCCATTTTCCCTCCACGTGTCACGTTTGTCAGAAAATTCATATCAGCGGCCAGTGGTGGTATCCTTAATTTATTAGTGTTACGTCTGGGAAAGGAATAAGAGAAAAATAACTCGCGTTATAAAGGGAATGCTCAAATTTGTTTTATTCTACTCAATAGTAATTATTTCGTGGTTCTCCTTATTTAGGGAACGGTGTTCCTGCGACCGTTCCCTCCGGTTCTCCACAGGAGGGAGGTCGACCGGAATTAGTTTCCAATTGAGCGTCCGGACTTTCACCGATGTGTCTTGCAGTCGACGCCCGTGCCGCAATTTGCTGGGTTTAAGTTCGGATAAGAGCTTCGATCTCGGCCAGGTGCTCTTTCGATATGGTCAGGGTTTCCCCTAGGTGGTTGGGAGCCCGATTCTTTTGGGTGATCGGGTTCTTTCGGTCTTCTTATGGGGAGCGCGCCGGGAGCAGGGTTTAGGTCTATTTTCCAACTGAGCGAATAATGCTTTTAGCGCGACCTTCTTCCCTGCCCATTTGTCCATCTACGGAGGGAAAGACATGGAAGTATTACTAACCCCATTTTGCTACATAATTAGTGGGGGTGTGGATTTTAAATTTGTTTGAGGGTGGATACGCGAAAGGAAAGGGGAGCCGCACAAAGGCTCCGCACCTTCCTTTACGATTAAAGAAATGGAAAAGGAAAAGTAATCTCGCGAGAGGAAGGGAAGCCGCACAAAGGCTCCGCATCTTCCTTTACGATTAAAGAAATGGAAAAGGAAAAGTAATCTCGCGAGAGGAAGGGAAGCCGCACAAAGGCTCCGCCCCTTCCTTCACAATTAAAGAAAAGGAAAGGGGGAGATAGATATTTCGAGGGTCCCTCAGTAAGTCCTATGCAAACTTTATCGTTATTGGTGTTAAAAAAGAAGAGAAATGGGGATTCGTTTTACTAGGTTTATTGGATAAAAGAAAACGTGGGAAGGGGGGGTCACAAACGTGCGTGTGTGGTGTGTATGTATGCGTGCGTGTATTTGAATTGTGACGTGGTATTTCGGAGGGGGAAATGCCGTCACAAAACGGTACCATTTTTTTTTTGTCTATCGCCTATACCGGCCACTAGGAGCCATGGGTCCGGGCGACTGTGGCTGGTGGGGGCGGGGATGGTGAGGGCTGCTGGCCCAATTATATTTGATGTCCATTATACTTTTTGTCTGAATGTATTTTATATATAATACACAGTGCACGTTAACTCGAGAAAGCATGGAAGGGATATAGGTCGACAATCCCTTCTTTTCATAGCGTCATGTGGTTCAGTTAATTGTTAAGGGGAACTAGTCGTCGCCGAAGTACCTTTTTTGTCTCTCTTGCTAAAAAGTGGCATTTTAATAATTTAATCGGGTACATCGGATTCGACTAACTCATACCTTTCTTCAGGGGCGTACCTGAAGGAACCTAAATTAAAACAGTTCCATTATTTTGTTCGTCGTCTCTTTGGCCATAAATCGTGTTAGGCCCGGTACCTATCGAATTTTAATTTCGCCGAGGCCGCATATTTCGCTGTTCAAGGCCGCACGCAAAATCGTTGGCTGTCAGCGCGGCGGCCCAGCTCGGCGTGCGACGCGCGACCTCCGAGGGACGACCCACAACACAGCACCAGGGCCGTCAACATCCCGTCAACGGGGAAGCGTCTGCGGAGCACCCACGGGAAGGGCCCCAAGGACAGCTCCGGGAGACATCCACTCCCCCAAGGGCGGCACCTGCCGTTTCCGCATCGCGTAGCGTGGAGCGAACGCCGCGGTGCGAAAGACGTATGTCCCTCCGATTTTCCCAATATGTTTCCTTATCCGGCGAAATCGCGATGATTTTCGACCGAAGTCTTCTCCTTTAAGAATTTGCTATCTTTGTCGCCTCCTCGGAAACTATTGTTTGTCTCCTTTCCGATTTCGGAGCGATCTTCTGCAATAATTTCGTTAATAGTTTCTTAACGAAGTACTTTTCCTAAAAAGTTCGATTCCTCAGGTGGAAGGTTTATCCTGTTACGTAGGTACCTTCCGTACCCTAAAATAGGGAAAAATCCATATTTTTTCATTAACCGGAGTCAGCCATGGAAATCCGAGTACAGAAACGCGAAACTCTTGCGAAAGAATTCAACGAGTTCACCGGCCAAACGGCTCCAAAAGTCACCGACCGACCCGGGGCAAACAACCTGATGACTCCGCAATGCATCAGCACGACTCCGAAGTCCACCCTCACCTGCGCCCTAGGAAACCCCCACCAATTGGAATATCCTGCTAATAAAACCAGCAGTCCGATCAGAAGTCGGAGCTAGTCAGTCTTTTAGTCAATTTGTGATAAGTCAACGTCAGTCGTCATCGAAACTTCGAGTGGAGCTCCTGGCCCCGGTACTCCGTTCCTAGCGAGTCAGAGACCGAGACCATTGGACTCCCTGCCAAGGACTACTATCCTGCGAGCTGCAGTAGCGCCATCCGGTACTCCAGCGACCCAGCCACCGAGTCAGGACTAGCCGGCGGCACTGCGACTTCCGTTGGACGGGAGGCTTCTAGGAGACCTCCAACCCTAGGGCACGCCACGGGACGAAGGTGTTCACTCACTGTCATCCGACCGGGTCGATCAAAAGAGACTGTCACCGATTACGGCCGCTGAACAAGCCAGGTAGAGGATCCTTCGCAAGCTCGATTCATCCTCATTTTCATTCTAGTTTACTTATTAACCCTTCATCTCCGACCAAAACCGAATACTAACCATTATCGCGATTTCCATGCCTTGCTCCGGTTAACCGGATAGATTAAGAACCCATCAATTTTCCTTTAACAGCTGAGCTCGAATCTCAGCATCGCGAGATAGAATCACGCGCAGACCACCATTAAAATATCAAGAATTCCCGCGTCAGCACTCCGGCGTCCGGTAACCTGCCGCCGCTAAAGCGCGCTATCGCGACACCCGAACTTCCGCGACGCGGAAGTATACTAATCCAAAGAAATTAGGTCAAGGCACCTTGTGTGCTCCTCGCAGCTGACTGTAGTTCAAACCTCGCGTACGAATAAATACAACTCTTATCGCCACATAGCCTTTCGTTCGCATCCCCTTTTTATCCCTCACTCTCCTAGATCCCACCAGAGGAATTGATCTAGCCGCTCGGATCAATCTTCTCACAAACTCAAAATAAACGTTACGTGCAAGATTTGGGTAATCTCTATCCGAATTACCCCGGCCTCGTATCCGCTCCGCCGCCCCGTAACAATCCTAAGACCTTTTCGGAAATCTTAAGACATTTCCTGTAATCCTACCTATATCTTCCCATTATCAGTACGGCCTAGAAAAATTCCAAGTTCCTCGGAACCGTCCTGCCTTCCTGTCTTACGCACGATTTAAAGTGCGATACTCCCATCGATTAAATTTCCCAAGTTCCTCTCTTTCATACCTCGTATGTTTCATTCCTCCAGAAAAGATCGGAAGACCGATCGTTCCACGTTCAGTTTGAAGTCCGTTCCTCGCGCGATTACTTGCGATTTAAGTTCCCTTCTGAACCGATTAATATATCTAAGTCACTTCGGCGTTCCACTTAGAATAAGTTCGGTTCACGTATATTTTTACTTTAACATCTCTCGAGTTCATATCTCGTTTTTAATGTCGTCATTTTATATTGTATCTGGCATAGATTATTGCATTTCTGGCCTATCTTTTATTAAAGTTCCTACGGAGAGCTCAAAACTTATATTCCTGCTCTGAAATTGTTCTAAGTCCCTCACGCGAGCTATCTCCCTTTAAGATCGCGACTCTTCAAATTTAAAGTCCCGATGCGTTACATTTAGCGAAAGTTCCTTGCGTTCAGCTACCGCCTTCCCGACGGAAGAAAAGCCAGGTCGAACATTATATTATCCGGAACGTGCGGGTTCCATTATTACTTATTTGCTTTATTTGTTGCATGTAATATTATTATTTTTTGGCAGCCTCCTCTTGAAGCTTTGATTTTGCAGTTCTTTTTATATAGGCGGCGAGCGTTCCTATTTCCCTTGTTATCTTATTTTCCCTTACCTTCCTTACTTTTCAATATTTATTTGTCTTATAATTTTTTTCGTTTCCACGATATTGTTGAGAATTAATTAATATCTTGCCGACGCGCTTGCGTCGCGCGCGTTACTGTTCCGAACTTACGTCAGGTTTATGCCTTTCGGCAATTTGTTAAAATTTTTTTTCGGAATACCCTTTTGAAGTTTTCTTCCTCACCGAATAATTGTCGGGTTGTAGCCGCTCGGTTCATTGTTAAAATCGATTTTGTTTCTTTCATTTCAAAACCAAAGTCTCTCTATCGTGTGAATAAATCAAGTTGTAGTTAGCCCTTTAATTTGCAGTTTATTTTCTTTTATTCATTAATGCAAACCTTTCCTCTCATTTAGCGGAAGGAAATCGGGTTCCTTCCGGACCAATTAAAGTAACGGGAGTTAAGTGCCCTTACCCCGCCCCTCTCCGCGGCCATTTCAGTGGCCAACCTATCTGAGCTAGCTAGCCCTTCGCCCTGGCCGCGAGACCCTTTGGAGGAGACGCGCATTTTGGGGGAAAATCTTCTCCGACGACGGACCGCGAAGAAGACTTTCCCCTTCGCCCTCACCTTCTGGCTCCGCTCTCGCGGGGAGAGACCGAGCCCTTAGGGAAGGGAGGTCGAAGGTTCCCTGAAATTTGGCATCTTAGGACGCCTGGCGCCCAACCGGTAATTAATTAGCGTGTGTGTGCTCACGGGTGGGTGCGAGCCTGAACGGAGGTTAAGTACATTGGGACTTAGGACCCTTTTGTGAACACCTGATACCCCTCGGGTAGGGATAAAAATTTATCCGTCACACTATATACCTCGATACTTGGTCCGAAGTGCTGCTGGATCCTCGAACTGGTTGAAGGCTCGCATTAAAGCTTTGGAACTTAGCTTAGGCTTGCGTACGCGAGCGTAAATGATTTGACAAAAAGCAAGTCGTGAGAGGGTTGATTTGAAAAGAAATCAAGAGTCAAGAGTAAGTCTTCGAACGCGTCTTCACATGAGCTTTTCATGGAGATAAAAAAGAGTAATAATGATTTGCTCGCTTAAACACTAGCTTTTATACTATTTCCACCCCCGACGCTTGAGGCCCAAAATTCGGGTAAGAGTAAAAGTCAAATTCATATTGGAAGGATTTGAAGTGGTGGGAATTGGAACGATCGCTAATTGGTTAAAATGAGTGAGCGTGGGATTTAGGAGTTTTTAATTGGAAGAGAAGTTGGAAAAATGGGACTTCGGGGGATGAGTGGGATTTTTGGAGTTTCTTATTGGAGGGTTTAGCTTGGAGTAGGGAAATCCGGGAGAAAATGTTATCGGGAGAGGGAGTTTGATATTCTCTTCTAGGAAGACTAAATATTGAGAATTGAGCCGAATTTATGGGCTCGCACGTGCAAGGGTGGTTTCGATTATCGCGGGGGTCCCGTTTCCCTATCTTCTACTTTGTGAGACAAAGTACTGGACCCCCGCTGCTTTATTCACTATTTCTCGGGGTCGGCGGGTCTTGGGACTGAAACAGGATGACCCTTGGTTGTTTGAGTCTAAGAAAAACAAAAATGGCATCTTTATGAGTCCTCTTGAGTAACCTGGGCCTCCCGGTCTCAGTCCGACGCGTGAGCCGATGCACGTGCAGGATTTATACGTGTATATATATTTCGACGTGGTTTTCGTCACAATAAATAGCGCTTAATTTCGATTTTTAGTTTAACATAAAAATTCTTTATTCTCGTGACACACTCGTTGGGCGCCAGCCGCACGTCGGCGGCCCTTCATCTTAGGCTCTAACTCAAAAATTCGCGTGAGCTTCGCGAGTTTCTGGCCGTAACGCAGCTACTTACTATACGCCGCGGCCACTACTCGCGAACGCCCTCACGGGTCCCGCTATGCGTGATTTCCCCTAAAATTCGATCGCGGATCTTCCCCTATGACTTACTGTGGCGCGGGGGTTCGGCGACCCTTCTGTAACATAGTAGCTTCCTCAGACTCGTCGGTCTCTTTTTCTTTATCTCAAATTTTGCTTGCTAGGCACTCTTCTCTCGGCTACGGCAATCCTCCGAATGATCGCAGGTCCCGGCACGCACGCGTTGCCAGGTTATTTTTCGGCTGTCTCTGGGGCGCGGGTGGCTCGCGCACGAAGCGTTACGCGGGACATAACAGGAGACAGTTCGCGCGAAGAACTTAGAACAACTTCAGGCAAGGAAATACCGTGAAAACTCTCTGTAGGAACTAGGATAATGAAACGCGTGGTTCGACGACTTTACTACTAAAATATTCGCGGGACGAGGAATCGAGATATATTATTTTAAAACATATCCGATTTGACATCGTTCTAAGAGGAATGAAAAAGGAACGAAACGCACAGTCTTCGCGAAGGAAGATTGTACGGATAATTTCCCGTGCGGGCTGCGTAAGGGGAGCGTGTCAAAAGCCGATGTTCGCCATTGAGACACGCGAGAACGAACTTAAATTGAAAGAAAGTGACTAGAGGATTTCCTACTTTTCTGAAATGAAAACTCGACACCAAGGGGGAACAGTGCACTTCAAGAATCTAATCAGAAATACTATCGAAAGTCGGAATCCGTTCCAATTTTCGTCCGTCAAGGAAATGACCAAAGATTAAGTTAATTTTGTCCTGGAAGACAGAGTTTTGTACCGCGACGCTCGCTCTGTTACGCGAGGCGGATACAGGCCGTTCGGCCCCGAAGGAGAAGGACAGGATAGCGTTGCGCACACGTAACGATTGACACCGACCAGGGGGACGACACTTCCTTTGCATTGGGCTGTAACGTCGTCTACGGTTGGAGAAAATCTTTTTCGCGAACTAAATTATTTGGCGGGTTACTCAAACTCCTTTATGAAACGAAGGGATATATTCGGGATTTAAAAAGTACTTGCAATGATAAAAAACAGGTTGCTTCAATTGACACACACAAATGTAAGAAAACAGTATATGATACATAAAAGAAATAACAAAAGTGTCAGTAGNAATAACATGACGCTTTTTAAATTACAATTTCAAAGAAAATATTACACTTTAAGAAAGAAACTAGATCCACGACAAAAAATAATCACTGACTCGTATGACGATCCATGCATTTCTAACGAAACACAGTAGTATTCCGAAACATTATATTTTCGCTATTACGATAGCTAGTTTCTTTCCCTATCAACATTTTATTTGTTATTCTGCAAAATTCACGAATCTGTAGCCTAACTATTAATCTCTTGAAAGGTAGTTTAGATACAGAATCGTGTGTTGGACATTTCAGCCAGCTGAATGGTTCAAGTGACAGTTTTTCCTGCAATTGTAGATGTCGACGAAATGAAACTGTCGGAATCAACTAACGGATCATTTTTTGTCATTGTATGAAACAATTCAAAAATTTACCCGTTACCATACACGTGCTACAATTGTCGGAATCAGACGCAGGTGCTAAAATGCAAGCCCTACATAAGGCACAATTATGGTTAGATTTTAATAAGTCACGTGCCACATACTGAACTGTATGGGCACGTGCTGCGTTTGATTCAGCAGTCAATAAAACCGAATCAATTACGCTTTGAGAAATGGGTGGATCGTTCAAAATTGTATCATTATTATTGACCTCAATTTCATCAGTATCGTCATGGTCATTACGTTTGTCCAAAGCATCAATCAGATTAATGAGTATACTACCTTCACCATCTTGATAATTCGCTCTCAAAGAGTGGTAGGAATTGAAATTGCTGACTAAAAGACCTTTAAACACTGCAATAAACTGAAAACACGATGGGCTTACGTTTCGATAACCATGACTGCGAACTAAACCAGTGAAATTTTTTAAAGCATCTTGATTAAAATACCGCGGAAAAAAATCAATTTAAACCTTCCTCAAAAAGTAATCGTTTCCGTAAATGCATAAATCCTTGAATAGTTGCTATTAAATGATTTATGTAGTCGTCGAAACGTGTCGACCGTCTAATTGATTTGCGAATAAATTTCGCTTTTCGCAGATATTTAATGGCATGTAACCAATATTCTTCATGTCCTGAGTTGACTCTCACTGGACAGCGTAATGTTTCAGGCCTCTGATCCGTTACGTTTCCATTGAGAGAGTCGAACAATTTGTCCATAAATTATATTAGGTTAGCGGTGTCCTGGGCACTCTTCGGCATCCTTGTGCCCTCCTTGGTCATGTATCCTAAAATATCCAATATCAATTACTCCAATTGTATAGAAATAAAATACACGTTTATAAGAGAAAATACATATTGAAATAACAAAGAATTACAATTATTTATAGACTTCTAACATATAATCAGATACAACAAATAGGTATCAATGGGAACAATTTTGTCGTTCATTGTACCATTTATAGATTATGATTATTTTATTATGTCAAAGCAGACATCACACATGTATTTTAATATATGTAATATGAAATAAAAAATGGTATTAATGCAAAAATATATACCTTGTTCAGCAGCGAAATCAATGAACCTTCCAACAGTTTTGCTAAGTAGCTGCGTAGCATATTTCACCTTCATCCTCTTCATGCTTGTTGGATCGATGTCATGCTGGGTGATCCTCCACATGTTCCTGCAACTTAAATTTCTTTTGCAGTCTTGGTCATACGCAATTCGGATATGCTTCCATTTTGCAAAACGATTATTACCCTCATTTGAAATTTGGAATTCAGCATCCTTCGTTAAAAACTTATTCCTCACATTTTTAACCTTTTAGGTACGGCTGAATTCTACGCGAAACTATTTCGCCAGATGGCAGATCTAACGCTAACTACGTATAAACGATACAGCACTGCAATGTCTGACGGGCAATGCTGTTATCTACGCGAATATATTGGAATGATGTATTTGATGATTAAATTATAACTTTTCTTAAAAATATATTACACATACTTTAACTTTAACAATTCACATTAATAATTAATAATACAATTGGTTATGATATTGTTACGTATTCACCGTTTACGAAATACTTACGAAATAGTTGCGACCCGGTAAACCGAAAGGTAATCATGGAATTCGATAAATTAGCACGCGATTTTGACATACACTTGCGAGAGGAAGTCCTGAGTCGGCTAAGATCGCGCCACCGACCCAAGTAAACCAGGTTGCGATCAACCGGGCCTAAGTGCATCCTGATGATTCTGCCAGACATCCTACACCCCTGCAATCACCGTCCTTATCTAGATCATGGAACCCCCACCAATTGGAGCGCCGTCCGAAAATCACCGATAAAAACCAGCAACCACTTTTGGCAAGCGGTTAGTCAGTTAGAAGAAAAGTTAGTCGCGCACCGAGTCTCACGACCCATCATCATCATTGACCGCGAGTTTGGAGTCTTTGGTTCTCGGCTCTCAGTTCCTAGCGAGTCTAAGACCGAAACCATCGAACTCGAAGGATCACTTGCACCCCGAGCTGCAGTTGTGCTGCTCGGTACTCCGGCGATCCAAGAGCATCAAGTCAGGAAATGACGGCGGCACTACTACATCCGTTGGACGGGAGACTTCGAGGAGACCTTCAACCCTAGGGCACGTCACGGGCGGAACGTGTTCACGCGCAGTCATCCGGTCGATCGATTTAAGGAGGATGTCACCGAATTTCGCCGCTGATCTAAGCCAGGTACAGGCCCTTTCGCAAGCTCGGGACACTTTCATTTTTCATCTTAATCTCATCTTTCAACGTAACTAGAAATACCCGAATTCCATGCCTAGCTTCGGATAATCGGATAGATTAAGTCCTTTTGTATCTCCGTCCAAACGCGTCAATATCTTGCCTTGCGTTAGAATCACGCGAACCTCGTAAATTCTAAATCCAAGAAACGTCACGTTAGCAGATTAAGCGTCCAGTGACCTACTGCCACTGACCGCCTTATCACATCACCCGAAGCTCCGCAACGCGGAACGAAACCGAACCGCAAGAATTAGACTCGAGGACCCTGACGGACTCTCGCGACTTGTAGAAATACCACCTGACAAGAGACAACTATAATCGTCCTCGTCAACTTATCAGTAACCTCCATTTATTGAGCCCCCCTCAGCTCCTCATTCCTATAAATCCCACCAGAGGATCTGGTCTAGCCGCTCGGACCATCTCTTCACAACAATATCTAATCATTACGTGGACGTACGAAGTAAAACCTCTTTAGGCGAAACCCGAATATTTCCCCCGGTCTCGCAACCCCTCGGCCGCCACGTAACAATATATTTTAAAACATGGTACGACACATAGACCCATGTTACAATCTTCACACTCATAGCTAGATCTTCGTCTTATATCGTTTTTTGGACATACGATACAATTTCGTAACGCTTTTTTAGATTTTTTGTATTTACAATACGATGGAAAATGTTTTTCGGTTTAGTCTATACGGCTGATCAACGATATATTGGCTGCAGCTAACGTTATTATTTATAACCCCGTATTTTTTAGAAATTTCTCTGAGTAATGTAAGGTGAAACGCTCGCATGTTACTTTCTTTTTTTCTTTTTTTTTTAAACCTATATAGGCAATACGCATTCCAGATTGCCACGTCAAGCAGATGGAAAAAGAATTTCTTATGCCATTTAATACTTTTTTGAGTTGACTGCACACTCGATATTACTTTATCCTTATTGTCAACTGCACCCATATTGGCAGTGTAATCAACAATACAGGATGGACTTTGTATAATTTCTCCGGTCCGATGGTTTATTTTTTTGGTATTTATGTAATCCGCGGAGTGGCAAGTTAACAACATATATGTCTTGTCGCTCGCCGAAAATGTTTTAAAAATTCTATATATTTTTTATGTTATAGATTTTCTGTTATATAGTTTTATAAATTCTGTGCATTCATTCTCTACCTAATAAAAGATCTGTGTATTTTTTCTTTAGTTAATAAAAGAACTGAATGAACCCGAGAAGAAAGATTATTCGTATTTGGTGCATTATAATTGATTTCAGTTGTTTCGTGTCCGTATTAACATAATGTAACCGAGATTATGACAGAAACGACTACTGACGGGCACATATATATATTTGGCGAAGTTTTTTTACACCTGAAGAAGGTGTTTTTGATTCGATTTCACATCTTTTTGTAATCAAATTATTTGTATTAAATCAATTATCATCAATAAAACATGTATTTAACGAAAATATCAAGTATACATTATAATGAAAATTAGACATAGTTAAAAGAATCTTTCGAGCAGCCATTCGCGAATTGATGTTTCTCTTGCACTTCCATGCAAGTCGAACTACCAATTCCTCATATGCTAATATATGAATAGCAAATGTATGATGTAAACAAGGACTGCAACTACAATGAGGGTACGACATATATTTCAATTAAAACCACGGATAAAACAACTTTTTCTTTATTTCATTCAATAAGAATAATTAAAAATACATCATGAATATTTTTCCCCTGCGCCCCTCGCTCGCCCCTGTAATTTTTGCCTTCGCCGCCACCGCCGCCGCCGCCGCCGCCGCCGCCGCAATCGCCGCCGCAACCGCCGCCGCAACCGCGGCCGCAACCGCCGCCGACGAAGGGCATGAAGGAGGGAAGTGACGAGAGAAGAGCGAAAAGAGGAGATAAAAGGCGAAAAACGGCGAAAAAGGTCGTAAGAAGGCGAGAAAAGATGGGAGAGGACGAGAAACGAGAGAGGGCATGGAAAAGAGTCGAAAAATGATGCGAGAGGGCGAGGGGCGTGAAATAGCGAGAAGAGGCGAAATGGCGATAAAGGGCGAAAAAGGGCGAAAAGGGTCGAAAAACGTTAGGAGCGGGCGAAGGGCGTTTATTGGCAAAAAATGGCAAACAAGGGCCAAGAAGTGCTTGAAAGGGCTAAGAAGAGCTAGGAAGGATGGCAGAGGGCGAGAAGACGAGAGAGGGGGTGAATTGGAGAAAAAGGGCGAAAAGGAAATAGAAAGTGCAAGAAAGGGCGAGAAAGAGCGTGAAAGGGCGGAAGAGGGCGAGGAGGAGTGAGAAAGAGCGAAAATCAATGCAATAGGGCGAGAGGGTGAGGACCAGGGCCAGAACAAGAGCGAGAGCCCCTTACATTGATATTCTAAACGACCGCGCCACGTGGTCATCGCCTATTGGTTGGATAGCCACGGTGCCACCAAAACGGTCGACGGAAAAATTTAAGCGACCCAAGCGAAGTGAAATATTAAAAAATGCACATCGCTGTATTAAATGGGCCAATCGGTTTCGTTGAAAACGCAGAAAAATCGTCAACTCCCGATGACCTTGTTAAAATTGACTTTACTCATTCAAGAGGTTCGAAAAACGACATTCATTGTCCAATTTGACACGCCAGGCGTAACATTGCAGATAATGACTAGGTCTGAGTTTTGCGCCTCTATATATATTTGGCGCGAAACTCTACCGAGTTTCTTAATACTTTATTTTGAAAATTGAAGAATCACGTCACGGGCAGAGTTTAAAATGACTGCATCTTTTTTTCCTTCGACCGACAAATGAAATCAAGAAACTCGGTAGAGTTTCGAGCCAAACGCATTTTTTTTTTTTAGCCAGAAACGCCAGCGTAGAGTAATGCGAAAAGCGCGCCCTACGCTTTGAGTTCGAGAGAGTTGCAGAGTTCTACACAGATGAGTTGGGAGAGTGCTCACGGGCAGGGTTGCGCGATCGCATCCTGTGCTGCGCTCTGGTTTCGTACTTTAGCTTTCACCGCTTTTGCCTCCAAGGGCGTCGTAACGAATTTCTGGTAGGGGTTCGCGCACTTATGGGCGCCGTGCTGCCTCATGTAGCAGAGCACGGCCTATCTGTTATATAAACATATTTAGCCGTCTGTTATATAAAATATATTTAGCCGGACAGGGTACTGAAACACACTTAGTAACAAGGAATGAAGATCTGTGTATTTTTGCAGAGTACAACGCGAGTGTTCTCTCCATCATAACTTGACGAACTTCCGGTGGTCTCTTCCGGGTCTCTCTAGTGAGATTTTTGCGCGCTGCTCGCGGCGGTCGCGGGAGCTGGCGGTGAAGCCGCTCTTATTAGCGTTCGC
This sequence comes from Orussus abietinus, assembly GCF_000612105.2. Taxonomy (NCBI): domain Eukaryota; kingdom Metazoa; phylum Arthropoda; class Insecta; order Hymenoptera; family Orussidae; genus Orussus; species Orussus abietinus. The sequence continues at coordinate 10,928 of NW_019394881.1, read as the reverse complement.
GACTCCGCGCTGCGGGCGCCGCTGGAAGCGGTGGCATAGCCGTCCCACACACTCGCGATGGCGGCGCCATCTACCAGTCGCAGTTGGCGGCTCACGTACTCGTGATCGTAATACCATGCGGCAGATAACGGTGGTGGCTTACATACGCTTACCGACACTGCTCACATTTGATGGTAAGAGAAAAACATTCGTGACGCCCTCTTTGACTTTACTCTTCACTTACCTTATTAATTTTATCCGCAAATGATACAGACAAAATTACAAAGTGGGTACCCGAGAGTTGAGTTTTTCTTTATATACAATTTTTATAAGCTACGGAAATTAATAAAAAAATGACGATTGCTATGAACTATAAAACGTGACGAAAAACATTAAAAAACCGTGCGCATCCTTTTCCTCCTTCAGGATTTGAACTTGCGACGGACTTGAACACGTAGGTTACACTTGACGTCATACCGACTACGTCAAGCTATGTTGTTGAGTATCTCCTTCCATCTAGGTTTTATGTGTTCCCTAGGGAACATTCGTAATTTTTTAATTAATTTCCGTAGCTTAAAAAAATTGTATTTAAAGTATTACTCAACTCTCGAGCACCGACTTTGTAATGTTGCCTGCACCATTTGGGGATAGAATTAATAAGGTAAGTGAAGGGTAAAGTCAAAGAGAGCGCCCCGAGTGTTCTTCCCTTACCATCAAATGCGAGCAGTGTCGGTAAGCGTAGGTAAGGCACTACCGTCATCTGCCGCATGGTAGTACCATCCAGAGTACGTGAGCCGCCAACGGCAACTTGTAGATGACACCGCCATAGCGAGTGCGCAAGCCCCTACCAGAAATTCGTTTCGCCGCCCTTGGAGGCAAAAAACGGTAAAAACTAACGTACGAAACCTGAGGGCAGCACAGGATGCGATCGCGTGACCCTGCCCGTGAGCAATCTCCCAACTCATCTCTGAGTTCTATACAGTAAGGATTGAGATTTCAGGATTGGGGAAAATGGAAACATAATTTCTTCATTGCTCCAATTATCGAAATAAACTTTCGATCTACTAAAAAAATCCAGCAAAAATCAGGAATTTTTTTTAATTTACCCGACTCTAATTACTGCTCTCTACGTAAAGATACGGCACGGTAAAGTTTTCGGCACTCTCAGATACGTTGTTCTCATATCGTCTTCGTCGTCCCTCCAGTCAGGGACTACCATTTTCGCACTCTGATGATAAGTCAACCTTCATACCACTTTTCGGATGTTACGTAGGCACCTTCCGTGCCTTAACGTAGGGAAAAGCCCTATTTTCCGAACACCGGAGCTAGCCATGGAAATCCGAATACAGAAACGCGATTAGAAAACTCTTGCGAAAGGATCCAATGAGTTAATCGGCCAAACAGCTCTAAAAGTCATCGACCGACCCGGGGCGAACAACCTGATGACTCCGCAACTCATCAGCACGACTCAGAAACGCCACCCTCACCTGGGCCCTAGAAAACCCCCACCAATTGGAACACCCTGCTAATAAAACCAGCAGTCCGATCAAGACGGAAGTCTTAAGTCTTTAGTCAATTTGTCATAACTCAACATCAGTCGTTANCTTCGCAAGCTCGATTCATCCTCATTTTCATTCTAGTTTATTTATTAACACTTCATCTCCGACCAAAACCGAATTCTAACCATTATCGCGATTTCCATGCCTTGCTCCGGTTAACCGGATAGATTAAGAATCCATCGACTTCCATTAAACAGCTGAGCTCGAAATCTCAGCATTGCGAGACAGAATCACGCGTAGTCCGCCATTAAGCAGTAAAGAATTCCCGCATCAGCACTCCGGCGTCCAGTAACCTACCGCCGCTAAAGCGCGTTATCGCGACACCCGAACCGCCGCGACGCGGAAGTATATTAACCCAGAGAAAATTAGGTCAAGGCACCTCGGGTGCCCTCCCAGCTGATTGTAGTTCAGACCTTACGGACGAATAAATGCAAATCTTAATACACTAGCCACATAGCCATTCGTTCGCACCCCTTTTTATTCCTCACTCCCCTCGATCCCATCAGAGGAATTGATCTAGACGCTTGGATCAATCTCCTCACAACTTAAAATAACCGTTACGCGCAAGATTTGGGTAATCTCAATCTGAATTACCCCGGCCTCGCATCCGCTCGGCCGCCCCGTAACAGACATATGCTTTGAAGTGATAATATCATTTTTAGAATAGATGCAATTGTATTATGTCGAATAAAATGTACAATTTGGCTATAATATCTTATTTGAGTATTTAATAAAATGAGAGTACTAACATATTTGGCAAAAATATTGATTTTCATTTTTTATTAAAATAGAAAAACGGGTTGAATTATTTTTGCAATTCAAGCAAGAAACAAGAATGTATTCGGCGAAGTTTTTTTTACACCTAGGGTGTCTTTTGATTGAAACTACTATAAACATTTTAGAGTCTTATCCGATTAATGGATTTACTATACTTTGAGAATTTATAAGTTTCATGATAGGCAGATTATGCAATGGCTTCATCTTTTTTGTTTTGAGCTTTAGACGAAAATTAAATGACTTCAAACGAACCTGTGTGTAATCCCGTTTGTAATTCATTGAAAGTGAGGTGCAAGACCATTTTCTTCTGTTTTGTTTTCCCGTTTGAGTTACAAATAAAAAAAAAAGTCACTTCGAACAACTGCAAATGACGGGAAATCGCGTAATTATATACAAAATGGTGTTAAATATCGAGTGTTAACTCATAACTGCAAACGTCACTTTTGAACTGGCGCGAAGAAGCCTCCAAGCATGCCGACTTTAACCGAACTTAACGGACTACTGTTACATGTTATTTATAACCTTATTGATGCTTTACAAATCAATTAACTCTTTCGCGCCTAGCGACAAACATATCCGACGTCCACGAAATAGCTAATGAACCGTCCGTCGCGAAAGAGTTAATCAGACAACGTGAGAACAATAACGTAATAATTTGGATCATCTAGTGGGGGGGGGTATGCTTTTCGTGCAAAATTCACCGTTTATTGGCACCCGTGTGGTATCCGGATACTTGTGACACTTAGCGTATAAAACTATTCCGTTTAGTGTTGGATGCTAAAATTATCACGATTTTTTGAGCATATCCGATTTTTATATCAGAAGTTTTCAGATTTTCCATGTAACTGTTACGAGGCTACCCGATTTTCTTCAAAAATAGAGAGGCGCGCATTACATTAAGCATGAGTCAGCTACCGGAAGATAAATATTGAATCCAAAGCAACGATAATATCATCTGATTAAACCGGTAAAATAACAATGAGTGGAGCAATCATCGAGGAATATTTTGGCTTATTCGCACGCCTTCCGCATCGAACTGCACTCTGGACCAAAACACGAGGTCTACTCATCCGTTAACGTAGTGACTTCCTGAGTACGCCCGATCAATCTCCTAAAGACAAAATCCAAAAACAAGGAAATTGGACCTTGCCCTCAGGGGCATCTCAAGGATAAGATCTCGTATAAAAACGGCACCGAAAAAGTGCCCGTCGCTAGTCTGAGGGGCTAGTCTGAGGTGATCAGTCAGTCCACACTCTGTGTAGCTGGGATTCTCTGAAGAGCTGACCGTAGTGTTAGTAACAGTTGTGCGTTTCGGTATTCCGACATCCACGAGCCAATAGTGAGAAGAACGACGGCGCTGCAAATTCCGGACCAGCAAGAGAATCTTAGGAAGCTCAAACCCTAGGACACGCCCCTGCTTGGAGGCATTCACGTGCAGTTCATCGCAACCGACAGAACGTAGGAGAGGCGTTATCGGACGTAAAGGCCTCTGCGAAGCCAAGGTACAGGTCCACTTCCCAGAGCTCCACTATTTCACTCTTTCATCACTCTGTTTCGAACCCTATTCCAAATTACTAACCCACTACAGAGTTCGGTATTCATCTTCCGGTAACGACTGCCAAATTCTAACTCCTCGCAGTATAAATCGCAACTCATTAGCTGCCTTGCTGAATAAGGCAAAGTGCACCTTGCAAGCAAAGAATCTCGCGTCAACATTCCGAAATTGATACGCGGATACATATTGTTACACTTCCACGAGCCGTCAGCGTGCAGCCTCTAACGTCCTTGTCTCGTCTCGCGACGATCCGCTTAGCACAGTATATTTTTTGCACACCTTACCCCCATGGACATTGTACCCCTTGCATCATAAATAGAATTTTTTTATTCAATACAAAACGACGACTTAAATCTTACGAAATCTTAAAACCCTTCTGTGTCCTCATTGTAACTTTCCTACCACCCTTTGAGGACAAAAAACCTATCGATCCCACTAAAGAGTTGATATAGCCGTTCGGGTTATCTTCTTTTTATTTCTCAAATCATAAACTGGTTACGCGTGCGTACAAGTTAATTACTTTACAAACAGTATACCGCTCGGAGGAATCTGCAAAATTCTCCCGGCCTCGCTAGCCACTCGGCCGCCACGTAACATAACCCATGCATATTCTTTTGAATAGGGATGGACAGGTGGTCCGGAACACACACACACGCGCGCGTACAACTTTTTTTTTATATTCAGTAGAGGAGATGATAAGTTTAGAGAGAAAACATTAGTTTCCTCTGGAACGTGATATTGTCTAAAATGAGTTTTATTCGGACCCATCGTTGATTTTACAATTTAGCATGTAGAATGTCTACGAGTCAAGTGTCTCCTCTTTATAGAAAATTTTTTAAAAATAATGTGAATGTGTTTTGTGTATCCATTTACCACTTTCCGTATTTTCTAACTGATTTGACAGAAGTTTCTGATTGAAATCACATCCATATCGAATGCTTACTGTCATTAACCCTAAATTTAAGTTAGTAATAAAAGATATGTATAGTTGACAACTAGATTATGCGAGATATTATTGTATGATTAAAAACAATTCTTTTTATATTTTCAGTTATCTCGCAGGAAAACAAAAACCGGTTCCAAAATTCCGAAGAAGAGACGTAAAGGAATGAATTCGATGAAGAAAACTGTAGACGGAAATTTTATTGGAATAGCAGTTGAATATTTGACACTAAAAAATATAACTAAAGGCATGACAATCTTGGGACGTGTGCAGAAAGCAACTGAATATGATTTAATAGTTTCGTTGCCTGGTCGAATAAGTGGCCGAGTACATGCAACTGATATTTCCAACGCTTACACAAAGTTATTACAGATTGTTGTTAAGTCCGGAAATAATCAGTCTGGTGAATTTAAAACTATATCTGAATTGTATAATGTCGGTGATTACGTGACATGTTGTGTTAAGGAATTAAATCCTAATAATAAGTGGGCGGTTTCATTGTCGTTAGAACCGGAGTTAATAAATCAAAACCTGGATCACAGATGGATGATTAAAGGAATGAAGTTAACTTGCACAGTAACTAGTGTGGAGGAGCATGGCTATGCTATGGACACTGGTCTAATTAACTTAAGAGCTTTTTTAGCAAAGAAGGATGTGGCTGGTGGAAAAGAATATTGTAAGTATATTTATTTTAATGAATTTGTTGATGCTTAAATGACTTTAGTAAATTTAACATTTTACTAATTTGGATTTATTTTGCAAAACATTCTGTACTATGTCCTAATGTCTAATACCTGTACATGGAATGGCAACTCTTGGTTTGATTTGGAACCAGAATTAGTTTTCTTCGGATAAGTTTACATGAGTTATCTTCTTTGCTGTCATGAAAAAGTTAACTGTAATTAACTAATTTGCAGTGTTGTGCAACACATTTTTTAGATTGATAAAGATAAATTATAAGATTTTTTATTATCTAAATAGTAATTTAGATGAATTTTGTAGACTGTGTTTGAATCCGATAAAAGTTACATTTAGTACGTACTGTAGGCGTCAGGAAAGGCACTAGTCGGAATCAACAACGCGAGCCCTCAGAGTAGACCGCTTTTATTCTCCTTTTACTGTCTTCTCTCTCTGCTTCGCCACGCTGCCCCGTCTCACCGTCCATTCTTCTCTCTAACTAGTCCGTCGCGCCACCGCTAGGTGTCCGCGATGCCGCTCGCAGAGCCCGGCCTTGCCGACTCTAATGCCTACAGTTCGGCCAGTCTGATATCATGATCGCCCCGATCATGGCCGCCGTCGGTCGAATCGTCCGCCTCGGTTCCCATACGCCCCTTTCCCCAAGGCTTCATCCTATCTGAGCTATACACGCTACAAAAGGGTCTTTGGGTTAATTGAAACCCCTCAATATCGCCTACCAAATGTCTATCGTGTCCAAGAGCTTTTCTGATCACGTAAGGTCCTCGGAATTTCGGCAACAATTTCTGGTTTACACCCTTAGCCGTCTCTACGTTTCTGAGCAACACATATTGACCCTGTTTATACTGTGTCGGCTTTTTACGTAGCTTATCAAATGTGTGCTTGTTCTCCGCTTGAACCTTATCGCTACGCACTACGGCGTGCTCACGCAACTTCGCTCGCTCGTCTTCGGTCTCTCCGTTTTGCGCTAACGCCAATAAATTGTCTCGCAATGTCTCGTCTGGTAATCCAGTCTGATCTATCCCGAATAAGAATCTCGCACCCTATAGTTCGATTCATCGTATTGTTCAAAACGAATTGAGCTTCGCCCAGTTTATCGTTCCAGTCTCGTGGTGTAGCAATCTTAGACATGGTCGATCTCAAGAATCGGAAAACTCGCTCGGGGTGCACCAATCGCAATCTTCACGTGCTTCACCCCTTTCGCTTGCGTGAATTCCTCGAAGGCCTCAGAAGTGTAACATGAACCCCTATCCGACGTCAACGTTCTCGCAATCCCATAATGCGTAAAATACTGCTCCGTTTTCTGAATTGTCTCTTTGGCATCGGTACTCCTCGCAGGATATAACACGCAAAACTTAGTGTACCCGTCAATGAACAAGATATGTTTGTTCCCACGCTCAGTCTTCTCTAGTGGCCCATAATGATCCACGTAAACTATTTCAAATGGCCTCGTCGCTTTATTCCAGGAATGCAATTTCCCTTCACTCTTCCCCGATGGCATAGAAAAGGCCAGGCACCTCAAACAGTTAGCGATGTGCTCCTTGACACGCTCTCTCAATCTAGGGAATCAATAAACTCGTTATCAGCTCGACGCCGCCTTATCGATCCCTACATGCCCGATATTATCGTGGCAGGCTCGGAACACGCTGCTTATCATACTCTCAGGTACGTAAAATAGCACTTTGTGTCTGCTGTTTCGAAAAACAATCCCGTTCCTCGACTCGTACCAGTTACTCTCGGCATTTTCTAGCGGCTCGCGTATAATACTAATTTCCGGATCACATTGTTGCTTAAGCACTAGCTGCTGCTCAAAGCACACGGGCTCTAACATATATACGCCGCGGCTCAAGGCATCCACGGGTTGCATGCGTTCCCCAATTCGATGCTCTATTCTGAGGTTGTAATTTTGAATTAATAAGACCCATCGGCCAATTCGCGTGTTAATCTCCTTTTTATTCAGCGTCTGCTTTAGTGCATTGCAGGCCATGAAAACAACAAATGGTCTCCCTTGCAGGTAAACCCAAAATCGCTCCAACGCGTTCACAATCGCCAAGGTCTCGAGCTCGTAGCTGTGATACCTGCTCTCCGCATTACTTGTGCGTTTACTAAAATAGGAAACTGGGTGCATCCGGCCATCCCTTTGTTTCTGCATCAATATTGCCCCATACCCACTTGTACTTGCATCAGTATGCAATTCCGTCTCCGCGTGAGGAGAATAAAGCGCCAGTACGGGCACGCTCGTGAGCTTATCAACTAAGGTTTCGAAAGCTTGTAATTTCTCCCCTCCAAATACAAACTTTGCACCCTTCCTTATTAACTCATATAACGGTCGCGCAATCAGCGAGAAATGCGGCACATATTTGTGAAGTGAGCATGATATTCTCCGGTTCGGTGTACTTGAAGGACACGGTCTCGTGACATACCGTCGTTAATCCCGGCGTACTAAGGAAATCCCTCCCCAACAAGGTATCGTATGGTATCGTTGAATCAGGTACTACTGTGAAATTAACTACGAATATCGCATCAGAGATAGCCTCCACTCTAATTCCGACTTTAGCCCGGCCCAAAATTCGCACTGGTGTGCCATTGACACTTTTGTATTCGGTTTCGTTACCTGTATCTCGACTTAACGCGCAATCGCCAAAGTCTCTACTAAATATCGCTTCGGGCATTAACGATAGTCTACTACCCGTATCAATCAACGCTTCCGCAAAATAATCGCTCTCACTGCCTTTACAGAATAACACGGAATATTCGTGCCTTGGCTCCCGCAACGGAACTCGCACCGAAGGCACCACAACCGTCGGATCTGCTGTCCTCTCGCCGATCTCCACCATTCGTTGGAGATGTCCCCCGTGGACTCGCTTCTCCACCACTAAAGCTGTTGAGTTTTCGGCTCGAAGCTCCGCCGAAGGCGAGCCTCCCGCCGGCCTGGTCACCGCACTTTGCGCTGTCCCGCTCCTCTCGCCTACTGATTGTTTTCTCGAACACTCCCGACTCCGATGGCCGACCATTCCGCATCGGAAGCATGCACCTGTCTCCTTGACGGGGTTGATGCACCACGGTGATACGTGGCCAAACTCGTGTCACCTGTAACATCTAATTCGATTGGGTTTTGCCGAATCCTCCGATCGGTAAAGGTCTTTTCCGCTCGTCTTGCTGTTCTTTGGTACGTTGCTATCTCGTCTCTTTTGCACGTCTCGTCTCGGTTCGTTCCTCGTAACGCGTTTCATGGCGTCCAACAGGTCGATCGGTGTCATGTAGTCACCATCTCTGGCATGCGATTTGAGGATGAAATCCGGAATCCCCTCGATAATATACTCGGTCTTCATCTCCTCAGTGAGAGCGTAGGGGCTATTGATTGCAGTAAGCTGGTTAATTAATTTCAGCTTCCCCTAAAAATACGTGGACAAGCCCCGCTCGCCACATGCGGGCCTCCATTTTCCGTACCCTCGTCAACGCGTCGTCACGGCACCCGTACAGTCTACGCATCTCCTCTTTAAACTCGGTCCACGACTTAGCGACCATACCCGGTGCATTGTCGAACCAGTCTAGCACTTGGCCCTTCAATTGTTTCGTCGCGTATAATTTAAGGATATCGTCAGGGACTTAGTACGCCCTCCTTATCTCGTCTACACGGAGGATCCACCTCTCGACGTCATCACTGTCGTCCTTCCCAAATGACGGGATGATGCTGCCCACGTCACTGTTCTTCACTCTCGGGTCGCTCTCCCCGGCCTCTTCTCGGCGGTCTCCTCCCGGCCGCCGCTGCCCTTCCCTCCGCTCTGCATACCCCAGAGCCACTTGCATCGCTGCCGCAACGAGGTCTTGAATGTTTACCCGTAAATCGACGTCCCCCAGGTCGTGTGCTGCTGGGACTCGTCGACATCCCCCTCGGCAACTGTGTCGGCGCTCACGTGGTCGTCGCCGCTCTCAATGGCTGCTGTCGTCTCGTGCGCGGTGTCACTCGTTCCCGCCATGGCCTCTTGCTCCACGCTCACGTCAGGGATACCCGACCTCGGAGTGCGACTCACCGGCATCCCTACGGCCGATCCAATACCCCCTCAAGAACGGTCTTGATCAGAACACGTCGGGTAACGCTTTCCCGACTCTGGCACACACAAAGGGGCCCCGGTGCGTGGTCCTCTCGAAGCCCTTTGTCCCCACAGGATTCTCGTCGCGATTCCACACAGTTCACTATCCCACTTCTGAGAAAACCGTTGTAGGCGTCAGAAAAGGCACTAGTCGGAATCAACAGCGCGAGCCCTCAGGGTAGACCGCTTTTATTCTCCTTTTACAGTCTTCTCTCTCTGCTTTGCCACGCTGACCCGTCTCGTCATCCATTCCTCTCTCTAACTAGTCCGTCGCGCCACCGCTAGGTGTCCGCCCGCAGCGCCCGGCCTTGCCGACTCTAATGCCTACAGTACTAACTCTGCCCGTTGCTGTTTATGCGCCAAAAGTGGTAAGAGAAAAGTTGAGACGATGTAACTTTTAAGAATTCTATATTACAGAGGATTGTTCAATCCCTGTACTCGCCATGTAGTCAAAGTCCCCTATCTTATCGTGTCGCCACAGACGGACCTGTTATAATGGTTTTAACATTATGAAGCGGCGACACGTCGATATTTCTCCGATACTGCCCCCCCCCCCCCCCCCGCGAAACCTACAATTTTTACTGGATATTTTTCCTTTAATGTTATACAACCTTTAAATGTTATTCGGCCGTACTATTTCAATTGGAACATCTGTTATTTGCAGCACTCTACGTTTTGAATTATACGAAACGACACGACACTTCATACGTCAATTCAGTAGAATGATTATGATGAGTTCATGATAGACATTCGTCTATTAAGAATTTTCCTGTCAGTAATCTCGAATTTAACGGATTTTTTTAGTTTTACTTCGTGTCATAGTTAGCACCATCGGATGTTTCAGCAGCAACTAATTTTTGCTCTGAAAGCAGCTACAGTGCACGGGTTACGTACGTCGCATACATCCATTTCGCGGATAAAGACCGATGACAAAGTCTGCTCCCATGCGGGTATGAATAAAAGTTATCTCATTTTGTAGGTTACCGACCCCATCTGAGATAGATTTTGAAATATGTACACTGGCCAACATGAATGCCTTCCCATCATGCATTGCCGTTACCGTGTTTGCATAGAAGGCATTCGTGTCCTCCGCTGTACCTTCAGAGTTCGTACCTATTAATCAAGAGACGCGGTAGCGGCTCAGACAAGTTCATGGCCGCTACCACTCTATATACTCGAAACATCTTGCCAGCGGGCATTTAATTTTCTTCACTCGGTTAGTGCTGACATACTAAAGACCGAAGAACATTTTACCCTACACGAAACGCTTCGTTTATTTTTTTCCTATTTTTTGAGACCTTAATCATTACAATCGGTGAAGGTGT
>NW_019394880.1:10698-208046 GCF_000612105.2 Orussus abietinus | reverse complement strand
CTGGAGAGAGCCGGAGAGTGCCGGAGAGTGCCGGAGAGTTGCCGGAGAGTGTCGGAGAGTGCCGCAGAGTGCCGCAGAGTGCCGGAGAGTGCTGGAGAGTTGCCGGAGAGTGCCGTAGAGTGGCCGCAGAGTGCCGGAGAGTTGCCGCAGGGTGCCGGAGTGTGCCGGAGAGCGCCGGGGAGTTGCCGCAGGGTGCCGGAGAGTTGCCGCAGGGTGCCGGAGAGCGCCGCAGAGTGCCGAAGAGTTGCCGCAGAGTGCCGCAGAGTGTCGGAGAGTGCCGGAGAGTGCGGAAGAGTTGCCGCAGAGTGCCGGAGAGTGCCGGAGAGTGCGGAGGAGTTGCCGCTGAGTGCCGGAGAGTGCCGGAGAGTTGCCGCAGAGTGTCGCAGGGAGCCGTAAATTGCCGTTGAGTGCTCTAGCGTGCCCTAACGTGCCCTAACGTGTCCTAGGGTGCCCTGCAGTGCCGCAGAGTGCCGTAGGGCGCCGTAGTGTGCCGCAGAATGCCGTAGAGCGCCGTAGAGTGCCGTAGAGAGCATTATGTTGTATTGGAGAGCATTAGACTGCATTTGATCACTCTAATTACGATGCTGCAACTCCCCCCTAATGCACTCTAATGCAACATAATGCTCTCTACGGCATTCTACGGCCCCCTGCGGCATTCTACGGCACCCTACGGCACTCTAAGGCACTCTAGGGCACTCTAGGGCACGCTAGGGCACGCTAGGGCACTTCATGGCACTCTCCGGCACTCCCGGCACTCTCCGGCACTCTCCGGCACTCTGCGGCAACTCTCCGGCACTCTCCGACACTTTACTGCACTTTACTGCACTTAACAACGCTCAACGGCACTGTGCGGCCTTCGATAAGGCTCGAAAACCCTTGAAAAACACGCGAAAACGATCGATAACGCTCGACAACGCTCGAAAATGCTCTGAAAATGAGAGAGAAACGCTCAAAAAACGATCGATAACGCTCGAAAGCGCTTGACAAACGCTCGATAACGCTCCAAAACACTCTAAAAACACTCTAAAAACGCTCGAAAACACTCTAAAAACACTCGACAACGGTTGAATAACGCTCGGTAACGCTCAAAAACGGTATAAAAACGCTCGAAAACGCTCGATACCGCTCTGAAAAATATCGAGAAACGCTCGAAAACGCTCGAAAACGCCTGAAAAAGCTCTGAAAACGCGTGAAAACGCTCGATGACGCTCGAAAACGCTCTGAAAATGACCGAGAAACGCTCGAAAAACGATCGATATCGCTCAAAAACGCTTGATAAACGCTCGATAACGCTCCAAAACATTCTAAAAACGCTCGTAAACACTCTAAAAACACTCGACAACGGTTGAATAACGCTCGCTAACGCTCAAAAGTAGTCTAAAAATGCTCGAAAACTCTCGAAACCGCTCTGAAAATGATTGAGAAACGCTCGAAAACTTTCAAAAACGGTCAAAAAACGCTAGATAACGCTAGATAACGCTCGAAAACATTCGAAAACGTTCAAAAACGCTCTAGAAATGCTTGAAAACGCTCGATGACGCTAGTAGGGAAATGTAAGAATCATACGCGAAATGACTCGGCTTATATGCGCTGTTAGGTAAGCCTCGGGAGGATTTTTCGCAGTTTTCGAGTCTCACGCATACTTATCGAGTGTAGCGCCGAATGCACACATGCTCAACGTCTCGACCCGTATCTTGGCGCTTGGCTGGTTGGACGTGCGTAGATTTCTAGGAGCGATCGCACTCACACAGATTCGCGGCATGAGAGTTCCGTACGCGACACCGACGCGTGCCCCAAAGCTCCGCATCACGTCGACTTCGTGGCAACAATGTACTTAATAGTAGTAGATAAGTAGATAAAGTCAAATGGAGCGTCACGAGTGTTCTCCCCTTACCATCAAAAGCGAACAGTGTCGGTAAGCGTAGGTAAGCCACCACCGTCAACTGCCGCATGGTATTACCATCACGAGTACGTGCGCCGCCACCGGCGACTGGTAGATGGTACCGCCATCACAAGTGTGCGAGCTCCTAGCAGAAATTCATTGCGCCGCCTTTGGGGGCAAAAAACGGTGAAAGCTAACGTACGAAACCAGAAGGCAGCACAGGAAGCGATCGCATGATCCCTTCCGTGAGCAATCTCCCAACTCATCTCTGTAGACCCTCAGTAATGCAACCAAGAACGTTATGGTAATTTAAAAGCCTCCAGAGAATTTAAGAGAACTGAACATTTTTATTTAAAATAATTTATTACTTTTAATAAGCAATATTCATGAAATCAAGGTGTTTTTTTAGCCAAAAATAAGGTCTTTTTAATCTATGATTTCTTTCTTGTCTGCGATGATTTTTTATTTCCGCAGTGTATCACCACTCTTATTAATTACATGATGCACGAAAGGTTGAGAGGTTAGGTTACCCAATTAATTGTGGCTTGTCCAACTATTGGAAGTTTAGAAATTCTGGTATTAGACGTTTAAAAAATTTTAATCTCCAGAAATACAATTACAATGGTCACACAGCATAATGACTCATAGTTTGTTAAAATAATTGAAAATTATTTGAATGTTATTAAAAAAATCACTAAAAACTGTAATCGTGTACACAATTGAAACCCTTCCATCTATTGAGGTTATGATAAAGTTATGACAGGGTTAGGACAGAAAACTCTGTTTTAATCGCAATAAAGCCTACTACGTTCTAATTAAACCTATTTGACCTTTATAGTCGCTCACAATAATTCGATAATTTGTACAATAATATCTAATCAACTGGAAGTAAATGAATACAGTATACTTTTAATTCTTAACAGGCAGTCATCGAATTGTTCAAATTAATCTGGTATAGGTAAGTGGACAGACCGTCAATGAAACAGGCAATACGTCTAATCGGATTTATTTGTTGTGTAGCACTAGTTAACCACTATGTGCTTAAATACACAGTCGATCTATTACAGAAAACAAAATATTCCAAACTTAATATTATACATACTAATCATTTAAATAGATATCCTTTATCGATTACAATCTTTCGAAGATAGCGTTAATATATTAATTTCATTATGCGGACACACGTCGTAGAGGATGATCTCGCTCGCGATTCTCGACGTGGCAAAGTATGAAACAAAATATGAGGGATCGCGAAAGTAGAGGAAGGAAAGAAAAGAAAAAAAAATAAAGAAAAAATTCTCTATACAATAACATCGGAGGAAGGCGAGAAAATCAACATTCTCTAGTTGACAGTAGTCCTATTGTACAAGTTGGAAAGATAATACTTTTAATGCGATTAGACTAAGTTACAATTCTTTTTCTCATCCTATCGCTCTCTTTCTCATCCTTCCCCTTTCTACCTCATCGCTTTTATCATTCTCTCTTCCTCTTCTCATTTCACTCGTTCACGCGGTCATTAGTCGTTCATTCATTTATACAACTCGCGATATTTAGTCGCTCTTGTACGACAATGGCTACAATAATGTTAATATTGTGATGTAAAATGCAACACACACGCGGCCTACAAATGGTATTAAATAATTATTCTAGAGTACATACGCATGTAAGAGTCAAAGCACATCTCTTTGTCTCGGTCCAGTCGTCGAGTCTTCGTAAAAAAATGAAACAGACGACTGCTCGAACGATTTCGACCTTTCTTCTCGAAGGTAAAGTCATGGTTGCACGAGGCCGCGTGGTCGGAGTAAACGGGGATATCTTACACGTCGCCAGAAACATTTATACAATGCAAAATCGTTCTTTCTTTGGTAAAAACTACAAAATAAATATCATCACTTAAGGGTTAAAGGTTCTCGAGAGAGTCGAGTAGCTGAAGGTCTCGGCGAGCCAACACTGCGTCGGATTATTCACTCAGGAAAGTATGGATTTTAATGTTCGAAATCATGGGAAATCGCAAGCAAAAATAATGAGTTTCAGTGGGAAATCGTTGTAAATCATCGAAACATTTTCAGAATTTTAAGGTGGTACGAAAATGGCAATGCGGCATCAATCGTTTATAAAACTTATCCGCGAACAGGGCGTACCAAATTATTTCAAATTTTCCAACGTGATTGTGGAGGCTGTTAAAGAAGGTCCCGACCCCCATGAAGTTTTATTTAAAAAAAAAAAACAAATGGGGAAATGTCTATAAACGAATTTTTAGAAAATTGAAATTTCATGGGTGTCAGGACCTTCCTTATTGTGAAGTTTGAATTGATTCGATAAACCTAGTTTGTAAAAAAGTTTTATAAACGAGACTTCTTTAACGCCACTTACATATCACCTTAATGTGATATGAAAGTGTGATATATATGTACCAAAAAAATAAAATATNGTGATGTTTGGTACGTACATGTTTATAAAACTTTTCTTCAAACTGGGTGCACCGAATTATCCGAAACTTTAACACGTGATTAATGAAGCTCTAAGGAAGAATGCGCTGGCCTTGAAATTTAATTTCTCGAAAAAAATATCTTTTTTTGGTTCTTGTCCGAGATAAATGCAATATTTTTTTCGATAAATGAAACTTCACGAGCAGCGCGTTCCTCCTTAAAGACTCCATAATCACGTGTTAAAGTTTCAGATAATTCGGTGCATCCAGTTTGGAGAAAAGTTTTATAAACATGTTGACTTTTCGGTACGTATATATGACACTCATATCACTTTAAGGCCGAACGTAGTAACGTCACATGTTACCGAATCACATTATCGTTTATTAAATAAAATCAAAGGCATTCGATTCTGAAAAAAGGAAATTGTTCTCCCTAATTTCCGAGTGAATATCCCTCGGCCTCGTGGAAAAAATTGCCACAATGAGATTCAGCGTTTCGGTGGCGAGTAAATACTGGCCCTTAAAAGTGGCATCTCTTATCCATCTCGCTTTTTATATGCTCAGTTTTCATTCGTTCATCATTTATTAGATGCTCAAGGCATCAGATGGTCGCGAAAGTTGACATTGAATTCCACATCGAGAAAGAAAATTCATTAGAACCGATGAAACATTTCTTTAAATATCCTCAAGAAATATTCTCATAATTCAAAGAATTTGCTTTAAACAAACTCAAATAAATATTCATAATTCCGTTGCATCCAATTTATTAGAGCATATCCGAGGCAAATAATTATTCTTTGAATTATCAAAATATTTCTTTGGTTCAATGAAATTTTTTTTTCTCAGTACAGAAAACGCGTTTTTCGCTTCAAAGTCGACCCAAAGAATTTACTCGGGGAGCAAATTAAATTACTAGAAAAATATACACGCATATACAGATAAAGTACGACGCAGTACGGTAATGCAATGTTTACGGTTGATTTTTTTTCTCATTCCGTAGGGTATTCCATGTAAGTGTGTTACAGTGTGCGCCGAAGGTACATGTGTTAAGCTATGTGGGGAAAGAATGAAAATACACGAATCCTAAATCTTAGAGACATCCTGCCTAAGCATTTGTTGTATCGAGCTGATTTCTCAAAATCTATTTATTACAAAGATTCACGTGCGAATTACGAACTGACAGCTTTTCGAATCACAGAATAATTCGTCACAATTTGCGGTTGACAATTCGGTTGATTTATATTAGGGTGTCCCATAAGTTCCTTCCGCATCGTGTATTCATGTCCTATGAAAAAAAGGGAAGAAACTTATGGGACAACCTAATATATCGTTAAGGTGATATAAAAGTGGCGTCAAAGAGTTCTCGTTTATGAATCTTTTCTCCAAAGTGGGAGTACTGAATCGATTCAAGCTTTACAATATAAATATGGAGGATATAACGAAGGTCCTGAAACTCATAAAATTTCATTTTTTTAAATTTGATCATAGATATTTTTAAAAGTTGTTATAAAAAGTGGAATTTCATGAGTTTCAGCACCTTCCTTATAGCCTCCACATTCACATTGTAAAGTTTGAAACGATTCGGTACACCCAATTCGTAGAAAAGTTTCATAAACGAGACCTCTGACGCCACTTTCACACCCCCTTAAAACGCCTTGTCAATTTAGATTAATTATTGTAATACTTCCTGTGAAATGTAAATGCTGCGATAAAAGCACATTTCTCGCAGTGATGAAATATAAATAATTTTGAGAATCCCAGCCCGTGGCGGAACGTAATACATGTATTTGGTATTTCGCAGATTCGTTTAAAGGAGTCGAGAGGTGGTCAATTGTGGTGTTAATTAAGGTGGCATGAAAGTGGCGTCAGAGGCGTTTATGAAACTTTTCTCAAAATTGGATGTACCAAATTATTTCAAACTTTACAACGTGAATATGGAGGCTGCAAGGAAGGTCCCGACATTCATGAAATTTCTATTTTTCAAACATTGTTAATAAATATTTCAAATTGTTTACATAAAATGAAATTTTCTGGATGTCAGGATCTGCCTCAGAGTCTCCATATTCATGTTGTAAAGCTCGAAACGATTTGGAACATCCAAAAAAGAGAAAAGTTTCACGAACAATTGAGTCGTCAGATGCCATTTTGATATCGCCTTAAAATCAAGTGTATAAGAAAAACGTCTTTTTATTCGTTTCATGATCGAACGATTCAAAGACGTGAGATTTTCGAAGGTACAGAAGTGAGTGGAGCAATTTCCACAGATCCAAGTCGAGGTGAGATATTGACGAGCATGAATCGACAATTTCTTGAAAAAGTCCGCTTCCTCCTCTCCACTCATGTACAAATAACTTATGCCTAGCCTATACATTGACATTAATTCGACCAACGATTATCTACGGCAATCGATTCGTGTCTATTCTCTAGGTAGCCTCTATTTCGTACTCGAAATAAGTCTTCTAGTCGTCCGCCATGAGCCAAGAGTCTAACCTCTTTCTTTGGATATCCCAATTTTTCTCGCCTTTTAGGTTAACACAAACCTAGAACAGCTCAACCGGGTATTTCGACGATTTTTGTTTCCACAAATAACTCAAGTCTTTTTTATTCTAGGACTACCTAAAGCTGAATTTCGGGAAAGGTCCATCGCTTTCAAAGTTCCCTCCAAAACAACGTTTTATTTAAGGCGATATGAAACCGGCGTCTCAATCTAGTTTACGAAACTTTTCTCCGAATCGTAAGTACCAAATCGCTTGAAATTTTACTTTCATAAATATGAAGACCTTAAGGAAGGTTCCAACACCTATGAAATATCAATTTCTTTCAATCTGTTTATATACGTTTAAAAAACTTGTTTATAAAAATTGGAGTTTCATGGGTGTTAGGACCTTCCATATAGCCTCTATATTCACATCGTAAAGTTTAAAACGATTCGATGCACTCAGTTCGGGGAAAAGTTTCATGGACGAGACTTCTTTGACGACACTTTCACATTGCCTTAACGTTATCGTTTCTTTTTAAAGGATTCAAATCTGTTTCAAATCCAGGTTCACGCAAATCTAGAAGCTCAGAAGTACTACTTTCGACAAAAAGATATCGCGGACAAGCAAAAATAGGTAACCAACGCTTCTTAAAATCGCCGCGAAGGTTCATTTTTTGGCAGGATGAACTTCCAGTTCACCGTTGTCCCAGGGTACTTAATACAGACGACAAGGACAGTCTTGTGTTCGACATGAACTGCGAATTTGTGGCAATTTGATGTTTGTACGTTCCTGAAGGTCGCTGGACAGGTTCACTTCTTGGCAGGATGAACTCTTCGGTTTACTGATATCAACGATGTTCTGCAGCAAATCTGCGGTTTAATTGTCCAGCTGGATCTTGACATTCTGTTGTTTCAAGATACTCGATGCGGATAAGGCTTATGTTTAACAACATAAACTGAGAATTTCCTGCTCCTGCACCTGTTACAGAGATTCACTTAGAAGGACGAACTCTTTAGTTCACCGATATCAGCGATGTTCTGCAACAAATCTGCGATCTAACTGTTCAGCTCGATCTTAGCCTTATACCGTTGTTTTAAGATACTGCATGCAGACAACATAATGTGAGAATTTCCTGCTCTTGCGTTCCTTAAGGTCGTCACGGAGGTTCACTTAGCAAGACGAACTCTTTAGTTCACCGGTATCAGCGATGCTCATCAGCATTCCTAGTTTGACTGGATCTTGGCATTGTACCGTTGTTTTATGATGCTCCATGCAGACAACAATCTGCGAATTTCCTGCTCCTGCGTTCCTTAAGGTCGTCACAAAGGTTCTCTTAGCAGGATGAACTCTTTAGTTCTCCGATATCAGCGATGTTCTGCAACAAACCCGCGGTCTCGTTGTTCGTTTGGGTCTTGGCATTGTACCGTTGTTTCAGGGTACTCAATGCAGACAACAATCTTGTGTTCGACGACATTAGCCGCGAATTTGCGGCATCCAAAGCGGCAATTTGTTGCTCCTGCGCGTCTATCACGCGCTGCTTGTACGACAATGCCGCCGACATCTTCTGTTGCTCGCGTCGCAGTTCCTCCTCCACAGAGATTAACCTGAGGAACAAAACCTGGAATATAGTACTCCAAAATAATAATACCTAATCCCCAGATGTCGTCAAGGTTTCTGGCATAAAAAAACCGCCATACGTTGGCGTTTGATAAATGTTAGAAACGTTGACGAGATCATGAACGGGCAAGCAAAATATTGTACAAGCGCATTGTAGCCAAGATAACGACTCGGAAGATAATTTCCATGGCAGGAAAATAAAGGAACGGAAGCTTAATATCTGACGCGAATTATTTTGTACTCGGAATGTATACTTTGCGTTTATAATGATGCGTTTAAAATTTCCCAGAGAGGTACACCGCTTCGGAGACGAAGAATCGATGCACCTCTTGGTTATTATCGAAGTCATTATTGCGAGGTTTGAAGATTTTTCCTCAAATATGAGGGAATTTTAACCCATTTGAGGACAGACGGAAGAAACGAAGCATTTCTAAGTAAATCTGAAGAACTTTTGTCGACGAGTTAGATTTTTTAAATATCGAAACGTCTGAAGAATTAAAATCTGTTGTTCGTTGAATAAATAACGATCGACAAGCAAGATTGGAAAATAATGACGAATAACTCAATTGAAATTCAGATTATCATTTCTCTTCTTTTTTTGGGCAATGTAAAGAAAAATTCAAACGGAAAAAGGGCGAGATTTTACTATGCTATCTAAAGCTAAAAACAAGCTTGGAATAAATTTGAAAAAATTATTATTTCAATCTGTGGACTTTCATAATATCGTCCTGGCAACAATGGTTGAAGTGTGTTGGAGAAGTACAAAGAGAGGAATCGAAGAGTTTTTCCCTTCGTTAGGATTGAATTTATTTTATTAAGTGGAGTTATAACGGCGGATATTTTCTCCTTGCGTCTTAAATAAAAACGAAAGAACAAAATGGCGGTTGAGTGTCCGTCAGGGTTGGGTAATTTCGCGTTTTTCGTAATTTTTGACGTATATTACGTAAACCAGGTAGTTTACTGTAGAAAATCGTAGAAAAACAGTAAATTACGTTTCCAATATGGCGGTTGCTGCAGATGTATGATATCCGTTAGGTTATAAATGTCTTTTATGGCACATGTAAACACGGAACAATTTTTAAGGAATTAATTTGATGGTTGTGTTCAAAATTCCTTCGATTTAACCCTGTTTAATATCAAATTTTTTATTGGATTTATTATTTTGGGCGTAATATTATTAGCGCTTGCGTCGAAAATTATGAACATATTACACGTTGTAATATACACGTTTTCTACGTATAATATACATGACGTATTATACCTACCCAACCCTGATGTCCGTGCACGGTATCAAAGCGATTGTTAGAAAATTCTCGGAGTGTTTGTGTTTGATTGGATGTTTAGAGACAGAAGGAGAAAGAGAAAGTGAGAAAGAGAGAGTCGACGTGTTGAATGAAGCATTTGGATGATGTTTGAGAGAGAGAGAGAGAGAATGATGATTCGTTATTAAAGGAAGCGAAAGGATAACACACTGGTATCGCAATTACGAAGCGTTTTTTTGTGAGGCTGCGCATGATCTCGAGAAAAAACCAAGAAATGCATAATTAAAGGGCTAAGACGCGTGTGGCGTATGTAAGAAATGTTACGAAGCTTAGAAATATAATTGACTCTTACACCAAGGTCCAGATCAAGCCAGAGTATACCAAATGCAGCGGATAGAATGCACAGGAACATACAATCAATTAAACATACATTAATTTCGTTAAACAGTTGTTCTCGTTTATAGGCGAAACGGTACTTTTGCAGTTGCTTTCCAACAACGGAAGAATCTAGAGACTTCAATCTGTCCTTCGCTAATAAGATGACCAGTAAGCACATGAATAAGAAAAATCTGAAAGGTTGTTCCTCGAAATCGCGGATGTAAACGGTCATCTTACTTCGAAGCTGGAGAACCGATCAGTACAATTTTTGGGTTACTCTAATTTTCGAGTTAGCTTGACAATTTTTTTTTTCGTTTTATTTAATTCGGAAGTGGAAATTTCGTCATTTTTACCCAACATCATGTCATAAATGTATACAAAAGGATGTAAATGTCTCTCTTAAAAAATCAGGTGCCCATTTTTTTTCTCTTCATTTCGATTATTATTTATCGACTGCCTACGTGAAAATATTATGGTAAAGTGCTGGATTTTATACGCAAAGTGCAGATTTATGATAGAATGATATCAAGTAAAAATCACCCAATTTCCGTTTAAGGGTTAAGGTGATATGAAAGGGTCATTCTATACATATAAAACGTTAAATATATTTATAAAACTATTCTCCAAACAGGATGCATCGAATCATTTGAAATTTCAGCACGTGATTATGGAGGCCCTAATGAAGGTTTTGAAACTCACGAAATTTCATTTGTCAAGAAAAAATTCTATTTATCCCAGACTGAAACCAAGAACAGATACTTTTTTCAATGAAATTTCATGAGCATCACGTTCTTCCTTAGAGCTTCCGTAATCATGTGCAGAAGTTTCAAATGATTCGGTGCACCCTGTTTGGAGAAAAATGTTGTAAATATTTTTACATTTTATATATATATATATATAGAATTACTCTTTCATATCACCTTAACATTTTTTTTATGCAACCAAAAGTAGGAAAACGTGGTTTTTTTCAACTTAATTCGAGTGACGTGATCGGTTCTCTCAACGTGGGGAAAGAGTGAAACCACGTCTATCGCAACTCTTTCTAAAATGAAGCTTGATGTCGCAGATCTCTATCGTTGACCGTTTTCTAAATGCTCCAAAAGGGAATATCGAAGTATCAGAGAAAATGGCAATAAAGAGTGGCAGGATTAAGGGTGTCGAAAATGACTCTTTGGGAAGGCGATCGAGATTGAGACGCAAGTTAAAGATGGAGACTAATTGCGCCAGGGAATGAACCACGAAGAGGAAGACTTTTTCGAATTTCAAGGACCAAGTACCTGGAAATGATGCTCTTCATCTTTGTGTCTGGTGCAACGCCGTCCACATCGACATCTTCGGTGGCTCCCAGACGAGCTCGCAGTCGATCTACGCTACTCTGCAGCCTCTCGATTTCGACTTCGTACTGAAAACGAAGAGAGACGCAGAGTGTTAGTTACACACGTGAACGAAAAAGTAACAAGAAAGTCGTCCATCCCAGGTGAACGGCAATAAGCGCTCTTTGAAATTTAGTTTGTTATTTACAGAGAGGTGTAAACACAAAAAATGATCAGCAAACGATATGCGACTGAACACCGCTTCTTCTATATTATTCAACATTTATCAATGCTTTTCCGCCTACAAACAAAATTTAAGGCCCTTGTAAAAGTGGCATTAAAGAGGTCTCGTTTATTAAAAATCCTTTCAAACTTTATAACGTGAATATGGATACTATAAATAAGGTATTGATACTCATCAAATTTCAATTTTTTAAAAATTTAATTATAGATATTTAAATTTTTGTATGGAACATGAAATTTCATGAGTGTCGGGACTTACCTTATAGCCTCCACATTAACGTTGTAAATTTTGAAACAATTCGATACACCCAGTTTGGAGAAAAATTTGACGAACGAAACCTCTATGACACTACTTTCATATCCCCTTAAATGATTCTTTTTAGCAGATTTTGTAAATAATTATTTAACACAGTCCAGACTAGTAAGAAGAATATATCAGAAGGATCGCACGTGAACCTTTACGTGAATATGTAGATTATAAGAAAGGTACTGTCACATTAAAAAAAAAAAAATGAAATTTCATGGGTGTCAGGGCCTTCCTTATAGTCTCCACGTTCACGGTGTAAAGTTTAAAACGATTCGGTACACCCAGTTCGTAGAAAAGTGATATATAGAATAAAACCTTCAGATGCCACTTTTACACCCTCTTAATGATATCTCTGCAGAGCCTCACCTGGTCGATGCTTCGATGACTCCGAGATTTACTCCTCCTGGTGGCGCAACTCTCTTCTTCACTGGTATCAGAAAGATCGCGAGTAGAGTCCAAAGAAAGCCGTCTTCTAAGTTTCGGACAACAAATGGGTTGCGGTTGTTCTGAATTCGTCCTATGAGCAACATTGCCCTGCCTCCACTGAGTACTCTGTCCATTCCTCTGTACATTTCTCATAGGTTGTGGTGGCGGTGAGGGGCTCAAATCAACACCTCTAACAACTTCAACACCACCACCACTTCCATCTCTCTCTTCTGAACTGCTACTTCCTCTTCGTCCAGACCTACCATGAGTCGCTTCCATATGATACACAGGATTAGCAAAAGCCAAAGGTGCGGTGTTAATGATATGTGCATTGGCATTGTTGCTAAGATCAACAGGACTGGAGCTTTGACTGTAGGCAGCGAAGCTCTGGTACCCTGAAGAAGCGACATTGCTGAGCTGCGAGATGGAGATCTGGGAGCCCTTCTGGGACTTGGACTCCGACACTTCATCATCAGCATATCTGAGAAGATCCGAAAGCTCGTCCAGATTCCCATTAGCTCCCGTCAAGTTCCCAGTTTTGGAGTAATTGTTGTTGGGCTGATTGATCGGCAGAGTCAGATTCGGCTGGTTGTTCGCGTTGATGGTCGTCTTGGAGACGTTGTTGTAGTTCTGGGTCTGGTTCGCGTGTTCCTCTCTGTGACAATGATTCCGACTTCCTGACCTGGAGACGTTGTAGCTGTTGTGGTTGAAGTTGTCCTGGTCGTGCATGTCTAGGCTCTGCAACCTGGCGATGTTGTGCCGGTGGTGCTGACTTAGGGACGCGTTGTTTGTCGGATTGCCCTGACCAGTGATGTTATAATTCGAATCTTTCAGGTTGCTGTGACTTTCCGATCTTGTTGGACTAGTCGGATGCGTTTGGCAGTGGTTAACGTTGGCCAGACTGGCACTGGCAGTTAATCTGTAGCCCGCTCCTGACCGATTCGAGGCTAATGGCCGATGTTGTCGCGAAACTGGCGTTGGGGAACGAGAAACGAACGCTGGGGGTTCTAATGGATAGTCATCGGTGCTGATTTGGAGTTGTAGTTTGCCGTTTGTTGGCATGTATGCGTTCCTTGGCAATGTTGCTGCTCGGATTACGTTTGGACTGCGGGAACTGTTGTGTCCTAGGGTGTTCGTTTGTAGAATCTCGTTGCTGTCTCTGGTGGTTCCGTTTAATGTACTGTGATTGCTCAGCGTTGACGTGGCAGAGATGGAGAGATTCGTGTTGCTGTTCGCGATGGTTGGATCGTTGTAGCGGAAGATGTTGTTCTGGAGATTCGGGTACCGGTTGGAAGCTGGGACTGGACTCGGGCCAGGTTGGTCCAGAGCTAGGGAAATCCTCTCCAGGATTTCCGGCAACCTGGATGGCGGGGATGACGGCGATGATGACGTCGAAGCTGCCACGCTCTCGCGCAGGAGAGCGTGCAGCAACGAGAGTTGCTTGCCAAGGTCTATGTAGCCGTCGAATTCTAAGGAGTTGTTCGATGGCGCGTCTTTTGGCAGAGGACTCTGTAAAAATCGGCGAGAAAATGTTCATTACTCTTTCGGACAAATCTGGAAAATTGTAGAATGTGATGTCCAAGATGTCAACTGCTCATGAATCGTTTAAGACTTTACAACGCGAATACGAAGGGTATAAGGAAGGTCTCCATATCCACAGTTTGATTTTTTATCCAAAAATTGTAAAAATATCTATAAACAAATTATAAACAAATTTATATTTCATGAGTGTCAGGACCTTTCTTATAGTCTCCATATTCACATTGTAAAGTTTAAATCATATGAAACCAAAGGCAATCCGTTCTAAACGAAAGAAATCGTTTCACTGATTTTCGAGTGAATAGCTCCTCGAGTTATTAAATACTCACGCTAATAAGCTGCAGGAAATTCTTCATGGCAGATGCCTCTCGCTCCAGGAGGTCGTTCATGTACTCCATGAAGTTCTCCTTGCCCTGGAATCTGGTGAAATTGGCCAGTGTCTGTAGGGTTTTCGCCACGAGGGTGAGATTTCTCGCCGCCTTCTCGTTCGGATATTCTGCGAAAAGACGGTTATTAGTCACGCCACGTCTGAGGCAATTTAATTCGTAATTAAAGACTAGTGACGATGTAAAGAAGGGAGATCCACCGAGTACAGGGCGAGCGCATTCGTGTACTCCAAGTACCCATCAGGATTACTTGACGAAGGGCGGCCTTGCGCCACGCGAAAATTACAGAGCCGCTAATTCCTCGGCAATTCCCAGAGTAATAAAGCAATTACTTTCCCTCGCCTCTCCGGAGCCTCGACCTTTATTATTAAACATAAAAGAACTTGACTGCCTTCTCTGCAATTTCCAGTGCAGTCTTCTACGCGACTGATGAACACTTTGATTAGCCCTGTCGTCGGGTTCCTCGATTAATTTCCACTTTGGAAGGGGAGACCGAAATCAATTGTAACAATGTTTACATTTTTAATCCTAGACTGAGAAAAAATTTCATTGAACCAAAGAGATATTTTGTTAATTCACACAATAATTTAGTTAAATTGAAAAAATGTTAAAAATCGATTGAAAAAAGTTTCATTTAACAAAAGAAACATTTCCTTGAATAGTATCAAAGAAATATTTCATTAATTTAGAGATTAATTATTTGACTCGAATAAATTGGATGCAACGTTTCTTAGGAATTACGAGAATTTATTTGAGCACACTCAAGTCAAATAATTATTCTTTGAATTGACGAAATAATTCTTTGGTTCAATGAATTCTTTTCCTCGGTGTACTCAACTCACCGTGAGTAATATTGAAGAGAGACGGGCTGAGTATGGCGGGACAGAGGAATCTGAGGAAAATCGAGGCGGAAATAAGATTGTCGGCGATGTCCTCTCTTCCCATTTCCGCAAGTCTTTCCCGGAAAATCCTGAAACACTCTCGCAATTCCAAAGGGAAGTGTGCGTGGCTTGAGAGTATCCTACTCCACGCGAGTTCCACGGCAGCTCGGAGGTTTTGTTGCTGTTTGTGGAGAGCTGCGACCGAGGCAACCTTAAGGGGGTCGACTTCGCAGTCGCCACCTTCGACGGCTCCTCGGACAACGGCTCCCAAGGTTTCTTGAAGGTACCTATCTCCGGTCAGTTTAAGGTACGCCTCCATTGCCTTTGTTGCCAGCGAGTTCCCTCGAAATGTCAGCCTCTCATCGTCTGAAATTTATTACAAAATTATGCTTCACCTTAAACTATTGATGCGATCGAAGAAAAAATCTGAATCGACCTTACGGGAATGTGAACGTCGTAAAACTTTTCTCTAAACTGAGTGTACCGAATTGTTTCGAACTATACGTGAATATTATTGCTATATGGAAGGTTCTAACACCCATGAAATTTCAATTTAAATAATTTGTTTACAGATATTTTTTAATTTTTTATAAAAATAAACTTCATGGGTGTCAGGATTTTCCTTATAACCTGCATATTCACGTTGTGAAGTTTGAAACGATTCGGTACACTCACGTTGGAGAAAAATTTCATGAACAATTGACCCTTCAGATGCCACATTCACATTACCTTAAGGATCATTCGTTTATGGAACTTTTCCTGGAACTGGGTATATCGAATTGGTTGAAATTGAATCACTTAAATGTGAAACCTCTAAGTAAGGTCCCGACATCAAAGAAATTAATTTTTCTGTGCAAAAATTAATAAATGTTCAGGAACAAATTGTAAAAAAAATGAAATTTCACGGGTGTCAGCACCTTCCTTAGGGCCCCCGTATTCACGTGGTAAAAAAAAAAAAAATTGAAATTTCAGGCTTACGCCCTGCATAATCACCAGGTAAAATGTTAATCGAGCTTTGCCTTTCCCCATTACACAAATGAGAATGCGGTGTGATACTTACCTACTTTATGGATGTCCATCATGACCAAGTCGGCCAGGAATTGAGGGGCCTTCTTCTCTCGTTGCATCACTGCCACGAGAGCAGTGGCGATGTCCTCTTTAGCTTTAACACCGATCACCGGCTCGAGTTTCTCACAGAGCGAGGCGTAGTCGGTCTTCAGGTACTCTAGAAATTCTTGATACACCTGTACCGGTAGGATGTCGACCGATTGGAAACGACATTTCACCCTTAAGGCTGGAGGTTCCTTCAACGGTCCCTTGTCGCCCACCACCGCGTACCATTTTTCCGTCAGGTATCGTGACGTCACGTTGTGTACCGGTATGCTAACTGAACCTGTCAAAGACAAAAATTTAAATTTATTATCTCGACAATACTGAAATGCATTAAGGTGATGTGATAATTGCGTCAAAGAGGTCTCGTTTATGAAACTTCTCCGAACTGGGTGTCTAGAATCGTTTCAAACTTTATAATATGAATGTAGAGGCTGTAAGGAAGGTCCCGACACCCGTGAAATTTCATTTTTTATAACAAATTTTAAATCTATAAAAAAATTGATATTTCATGGGTGCCTGGACCTTTTTTATAGCTTCCATATTCACGCGGTAAAATTTCAAACACTTCGGTATACTCAGTTTGGAGAAAGGTTTCATAAACGAAGGACTCCTCAGATATCACTATCATATCACCTTAAATAATACGAAATTTAGTACTTAATTAAAATAATATTAATTTAAGTTAATATATGTGTGGAAATTGTATTCATCAATACAACTCCCATGTAAAAAAAAAACATACGGGTATACGTTTTCTAAGGAACGCGAAGGCCAATTAGCCGGTCCGTCTCTCAAGCGCGTCGAAGCTCGACTGACTTCCCAAAAAACGGATTTCGCCTTCCAACGTCTTCCCCCCTCGCCCCCCTAAACTTCTCGGAAGACCAGCCACGACGGACTCGGGCGGCGAGAGTCCTCACACATTGTTTATCTTAGCTAAAAAATCCTCCGATCCTACATGTTTTAATTTGAGAATTCAGGGCGGTAGATGAAATTATAAAAAAATAGGGCAAGGCAATTCTTACCGATGAGGACATTCTTGTCTCGTTTCTTCTTCCTGTCCGCCTCTCGGTAGAGATTGACTTGGATGGTGTTGACCGAGGGCAGGTGATGAAAGTCGAAATGCTCGCCCCAGAAGCAAAGGTCGGCCTTTAGCTTTGCCGTGGTGCGTGCATAAAGAGTATTGTCCAAACAAACTTCGCAGAAATACCGTTTTTTAGCCGGTACTCCTTTTGCCTCCAGCAGCCAGATTTGTAGGGAGTTGTCGGTTCTTCGAGTCTGCTCGGCATCGGGCTGGACCGATTTCCGCAAGCTGTGGAAATACGAAGAATATTTTTATGAAAATGAAACATGTCCGTTTGTTGTACATCTACCAATCCGAACTTTATCCAGGCTCAACAAGAAGCCGCTTAGTTAAAAAAAAAAAACACCTGTCTAGCCACTATTCAAAACAATGAAACAAAATACTGTTAGGCATTTGAGATGTATAATGATATCTTAATGATATTAACAATGTTAAAGACAGAATAGTCCATTTTACTACTTCCAAAAAGTAAAAAAAAATGTAGTAACTGTTACAACACGTAATTTTGTCATAAAAAGTACTCGAATTTTCAGCGATGAAAACTAGTTAAACACCAAAAAAACTATTAATTTAACAAGGTTTTCCTCAGTGATGAAAATTCGTTAAAAAAAATAGTTCATTTAACTAGGTTTTTCTCACCTGTGCAGCCACTGGTCCCGCTCGTGGGCGGTCCTGCAGCTGAAGTACTTGGGTCCCCCGTTGCTGGGAGTCACCTGGAAGCAGTGTGGCCGACCGAGTAGGCTTGGATGTAACGGGGTAACAGCAGCGAGGTCCATCGAGGTGACGGCCTGTCCGCAGAGGAGCGATTCGTGCGACCGACACCCGCGAAGTCCGGCACCTCGCTGCTTCTGTCGCTCCAACTTCGTCACGCTCTTCGTCCTCTTCAGGGGGTTCGACCGGAAGGACCTCTTCGAGAAGAAATTCTGTGAACGCGAAATGGCGCCGAAATTAGACTTTCGATCAGGAGGGAAGGATAACACAGTTTCTTTATAAGGGTACGCACATGGGAACTTGGCTTTACACTTTAGTTAATAAAAATAAACGGTTTTGTTAAATGAATTAAATTTTGTTTTTGCGCGAAGTTAAATTTTTGTTTCGATGATATCAATATCTGTCGAATTAGTGTCCAGAATTCCTCGACACTTACCCTGGCCGTGAAATAGTTGACGATGACGGTGACAATTTTATCATCTCCCTCCTCCATCGGCCCAACGCACATTTTCCGTTTCTTCATCAGCGCGAATCGAGTTTTTAAATCGCGTGCGAATTTTCTCGCGTTCGATCCCCTCTCGGAGTCTTTTTCACGAAGAGACGCGACGATTTAATACCGACAAATTTCGAGTTCCTTTCCTTGACGGAATTGTCCCCTGTCATTCTGAACGGTTTCTGTTCCCTGGAAGACGATTATGTTCGAGCTCCTTCTGCCCTCCAGGTGCAAGAAATCCCTCTTTCGAGGATAGTTTCAGGATTTTTTCGCGAATTCTTTTGGGACGCTGCCTAAATGTACTAGTTTCGTTACTATTAATATTAACAGATATTTTCAGCTACAGTTACAGCTAACTTACAGAAACGTTTCTACTAACTGTACATGTAAGAAAGTAAAATTAACTGGATTTATCCGTTAATGGGATCGTTTTTAACCATATGATGAACAACCATTTCTATCAGATAGGCTTTTATGTCTTTAAGGTTCTTATTTTTTTCCATATAGGGTACTTCCTAGGAAGTCAACTTTCGGTCGATGATCTCAATAGGTTGTCGCGAAAATTCGAGAAAACACTGCAGATCGTTGTCGGACTCGGAAGTTGAATTTATCCGACACTTCCGGAATACTGCGAGTAGGGGGTAAATCCAAACAGGATCGCGAATGTATTTACGTCCATAGAACGAGAGCAAATCGGGACGAGAATGTATTTCGAGGTTGTATTTCACGATAGGTAGCCTGTTTTAACAAGCTTCCGAAGCCAAATATTCGAAATCATGTACGAGTGCAAAGACGTTATTCAATTTTTGAAATGATCTGCAAGCACCAAGATGTCCAACCAAGAAATGCATCTCGGATTCTTAAAACGCGTTTAATCGCTCTCGGGCAAGTTTGTAGATATCGAGGTTTTCCTCGTTTAATGGCTCTCAAAATTTCAACAAAAAATTCAACGAGCAAATTGTTAAAATTTCGCGCGAAATATGTCGAAAGGAATCTGTTCGCTCGAATTTTAACTGGCGAATTTTGCGAAGCAAATTGTTTAAATTTCGCGCGAAATGTGTCGAACGGAATTTGTTCGTTCTAATTCGAACTCACGAATTTGGCGTTATTAAACGGCGCAGTTTCATCTTTCTTGCGATTATTCCGCGACGAAATCTCCGCGCCCAAAAAAAAAAACTCAATTAGCAAATTGTATTAAACTTTGCGCGAAACATGTCGAAAGGAATTTTTTTCGTTCTAATTCGAACTCACGAATTTGGCGTTATTCAACGGCAGAGTTTCACTTTTCTCGCGATTATTCCGCGACGGAATCTCCTTGCCGACTGGCGCAGATGCGGCTTCCCGGTGACCCACGGTAAGCAAGTCGAGGAGGGATCCTCTCGCTCGGAAGGGCAGCTTTGTTCCCGGCGAAAAGAAGCGCGGGCCCCTCGGCTCCCTTCCAGAAGGGACGCCTCGGTCGACCTAGAGGAGCGCACAAAAACGTCTTCGGGGGTTCTCGACGGGCGAACTCGCGGTCGCCCGAGAAACCAGTCCCAGTATGGACTATGAATGACGAATGGAGCCGAAAGTGAGATTTAGGACGAAGGGAGAGAAGCGCGAGACGGAAAGCGAGCGACTGGGGCGGCCATTTTGCCAGACGCCATTTTTAAGAACGATAAAGCACGTGCCAAAAGGTAGAAAAATTGTAATTATGTTTCGTATGCACCCTGTGTTTAAGGATATAACATTTTAAACGACGGGAACGATCAAGGTGTACGTGCTTAAACTGTTAGTCATTTTTCTTTAAAACGAGTGATCATTAGCAGAGCACCCTCTTTTCCTTTTTTTATCTCGAGCTTCATCCGTGAAAGATTCCCACCACCCATCTCATCCTAGATCCATGAATCCCAGGTTCGTGGACGTTCAGTTTCTCCCGAAAGTCGCAAATCAAAGACGCGCCCCCCTTTAAAGATTCGCCGACCACTCCCGAACGCGCAATTTACAATCGAAGCGAGGAAAAAGGACAAAAGGAGTGATTTTACGACGAGGGGAACCGGATCGCTGGACCCGAAGCTCGTCATCCCTCACTTCGACGAGCAAAGGTTTACGTTTACTTTTTGAATACTCACGACGATTCGATTCGGCGTCACGTCCAGAGGCCGGGCTCCCAGGACCGGGGTGGCCGGGGCGCTGCCCCTCCTGCAGGCTTTTTCATAGGAGGTATCTGCAACGAGAAAATAAAAAAACAATGTAAATACGTCGTTTAATATCGTATGGAAAAAATAAACAATGCAAATATGTCGACTAATATCGCAAGGAAAAAATAATCGATGTAAATATGTCGTATAATGTCGCAAGAAAAACATAATTTAAATACGACGTTCAATATCACAAGTCCCATTTTTTCTTTAAAACGGTAGATTGTTTAATCTTATAGTATATTTCAGCTGTGAACAGGTCGAATGGATTTTCGAGACAATTTTCTGTCGAATTTCGTAACGTTCGTGCACGGATTTTCGTGACGCTCATACATCAAGTTGATATTCCGCATATCACGAGAAGAAAAATGCAATTCTATAATAAAAGTTGGAAAATTTTCATTGTCCATTCTGTTTGCCCGACACCCATTATCTAACTAATATTTTGCCTGAACCGTAGTCGATTAAATCGACTTTATACTTGGAGTCATGATATATTTTTGACATCACGAAGGGTCAGTTTCGGAAGGATTCGACTTTCGTCGGAAAATTCGAGTTTTCCGATTTTTCGGACCGCACGCCCATGAAAAAAAAATCGTGGCTCCCCTTTTTCCCAGGTTAGGACGAAATGCCAGAATCGTGCCAAAATCCGAG
The DNA here is from genome assembly GCF_000612105.2 of Orussus abietinus. Taxonomy (NCBI): domain Eukaryota; kingdom Metazoa; phylum Arthropoda; class Insecta; order Hymenoptera; family Orussidae; genus Orussus; species Orussus abietinus. Next base: position 186,675 of record NW_019394880.1, on the reverse strand, counting down.
TATTAACGGTTAGGGGAAATCGAGCGTACGACATTTTTGAAAGGTCTGACAATGCGACACGTGGGGTGAAAAGGGTGCAAGAAGGCGCCTAAAAGGTCAAAAATGAAAAGACGAAACGTATAACGCCCTAATCGCGACATTGGGGAGCATCCATGAGAATTTATTGGTCGAAAGTGGATCATTTAAGCGGGAAAAAAATTATTGACCTCCCCGATTAATCTCCCAAAACCGTAAAATTATGGCAAAAGGGAACGAAACTTCGGGTTAAGAACGGAAGGGTTCGTCGAAAAGTAAAAAAAAAAATCGGGAGGTCCACCTACTTGCCCCAGATGTTATATCCTATTCTGTCTTTTGTGTTGTTTCGTAAATTTCTAGTTTCTATATTTAAAGTTTCCATAATTTCCGAAAAACATTCTTTATTTCATGAAAAACTTTTTTTTGTGAATTGGAAAATCGATTTTCATTTGGAAATTTCATTGTTTGAACAAAAACTGTATTTATTACGGATAAGAACGAAAAAAGAGCATTTTTTTTCGGAAAATGAAATTTCGTGAATTTCAATCCTTTTATTAGGACCTTCATAATCACATGAGTTGAATTTTGAAGTTAGTCGGTGCACTCAGTTTGGAGAAAAGTTTTATAAATGTTTTCATTATTTTTATAAATATAGAATGACCCTTTCGAATCACCTTAACTTAAACTTATAAGAATGAATAGCTCCGTATCTAATACTTGCAAGAATTAATATTCCCTTTTAATAGACGTGTCAAATTGTCCATAATCACCTTCCATCTTTTTAAAGCGGAAAAATGGCTTTTATAATTAACACTCTTAGGAGACCTACGCGACTTTTTTTTTATTCGAGAGCTGTTCTCTCTGTTTCTCTCGTTCCGTTAAATATTCCTGGTCCCTTTCGTCGTTTACGGTCAGTGGTTTAAATGGACCACTTGAACAAAAGTCTGAAATTACTAGACTTCCATTCGCACGCACCGGCCATTCAATGCACCAAAGTGCATCGCCAGTAACGAGAGTGCACACGCGTCGACCCTCGTCCCGATTCACACGTACGTACAACCCTCCTTTTCTATTACTATTTTTCTCATTTTTTCTTTCTCTTTTCCTCTCGCAGGTTGGAGCCAAACAGAGAAGGGGATAGAAACGAGTCGAAGGAAGTCGATGTCGTAATTCTTGGTATCTACCTCTGGTATCCGTCCTTTGAAAGTATATCGTTATCGAACGTGAGACCGTCGAGAAAAAGAGAGAACAAAGCAAGAAAGGAGAAGCGAGATTCTGGGAGGAATTTTCTCGAGGAAAAAGGAAAGCGATGGAATGGCGACCGTGTTTCGCTCGTTTACTTTCGATCCATTAAGGAAAGTTTTTAGGGAAACGATCGGCTCGGAATTTTCCGAGGGAAACTTATGGCGTCAAGGTATTATTTAATTCGTAAAAAATTGTGTACGTCGAAGGGTTAATTTTTCAAATTAGAGAGATGCTCGAAGAAAGGGACGAAGGGAAAAAAGGGATGCCTCGGGAAAGGGTTTCAGAAAGTTCCAGGAATTTCATAACATATTCCCCAAGAGTGAGCTTTTGTAATTTTTCACTGACTTGCGCGCGTTTGCGCAATTTGTTGTTAATCCTGAAAAGGGAGGGAATTTTTCGAGGGAAATTCATCGAAAGGCTATTTAACCCTTCTAGTGCCCACCGAAGTTGTTAGCACTTGTAAAATGAAGATATATCGTCGTTCGGCACTAAAAGGGTTAAACCGATGAATGATTTCGCGTGTTGCAGGATTAATTTTCCAAATTACAGAGGTGCCAAGCAGAGTGAAAAATAATCCTTAAAGTATTTCCCTCGCCAGAGACTTTGTAATTTTACACGGTGAGTCAATATTTGCTCATTTTGTTGTTAATCCCGAAAAGACGAGAGATCCTTTTAAAGGTCCACTTTTAATCTCACTTGAAAGAGGAGCGTGGGTGTCGTATCTGTATTCAGCGCCTCCACCCCTTTACGAGTAAATCGTTTCGAGACCCTTGAGGAAAATTGTTATAACAAAACACAGGCAAAGATTACAAAATCTCCTCTCATTAACCGATTCAAAAAAATAATCCACAGTCATAATACAAATTTTTAGACAGATTAATAAATATAAGCACTTGAAAATAAACCAACAATGACTTTTGCAGATATGTTGTTACTGAATGCAAATTATATAATAATAATTATATTCATGGACGCAATATTCTTTACTATAACAAACGAATTACTGCAGTAAGAGTAAAATTTGATAAACAATGTTTTTTTTGCTCAGAGGGCAAATGTGTCTTTTTCCATGTAGAGGGGATGCAACGTGTAAAATGTATTTGAATGCAAATTATGTAATAATAATTATATTCATGGGTGCAATATTTTTTACTATAACAAACGAATTACCGCAGTAAGAGCAAAATTTGGTAAATAATGTTGTCTTTTGTACATAGTACAAATGTGTCTTTCCTCATGCAGGGGGGGATGCAACAAGGACGCAACGTTCTTTTCTGGGGTGCATCATCGCCCTCTTTCGTTCCATTAGACTCATTCTTCTCGGATGAAAAGGGAGGTCCGGGATTTCTCCAAGGGGAGATCGTCTCCTGGTACGAGACTCCGAATCGATGACGAATCGATCGATTCAGCGATCGCAGCTGCGACCTCGAATTCGCTGCAGGAAGGAAAAGTTCTTTTCCGATAGAAACGTCTTTGATTGACCGTAAAGTGCCTTCGAATAAGGAAGAATAGTGACTCAACTAACTGCAAGCACATCTTTATAAAAGATGGAACGAACAAAGCAGAGCCATTGTGGGCCTTAAGGTGATACGAAAGTGAACTGAAGGATCCTTTATGACACTTTTATCAGATTTGGGAGTACTAAATCGTTTCAAATTTTACCACGTGAAGATGGAGGTCCTAAGGAAGGTCTCGGCACTCATTAAAAGTGTTTAAATTTATTTATAAACATTTTTTTAATTTTCGTAATTTTTTAATTTTCGTAATAAAAAAAATGTTGTTTCATGAAAATTTACATTTCATTTCGCTACACCCTGTTTAAAGAAGTTTCATAAACGATTCGCCACTGAGATGCGATTTTCATTCCACCTTAAGGATTACAAATGTTCAAGATCTATTGGACTTCACAATCCGGTTCGATGAATATCATGATTTATTTAAAAAATTAATTTGTTGATTTTTAAAATCACAATTAAAATCGTTGACTTCAAAAACAAAACTCACAGTTTAAATCGTCGATTTTAATCAAAAGATTTAAATCATCTCAATCCTATCCATGTCAGTTAAGGGTTAAGGAAGCGTTAAAAAAAAATGAAAAAAGTGACTCACCGATGTTATGACGGACGAGACCGATGCCATTTTTTGGTAGACGATCGAAACATCGGACGACCGGTCATGGCGACTCCCAAAGGAGTGGTACGAACCCAACCGTTGCTCCCGTTACGAGGTCTCGACACGTTGTCATTAATCCGTCCAGGGCGGTTAAATAGAAATTGGCAGTTACGGTTGAAAGGGACTAACGAGATCCGGCGTCCTGCTGGCGGGACCTCGGCATGTTTACTTAGAGTTGAGAATGGCGGAGGGAATAACGGAGGCGGAGTTCTACGGAATTACCATACCCGGCCACCTATATTACCGAGTCATTACGGGATATCCGATCCGGGGACTTTATCGATGCACTGCAGCGATTTTGTTGCCAACCGAAGGGACGCAACTTCTCGTTAAATGACTTTGTCGTTCCAGTTTCCGACTGTGTCGCGTTAGCCTTTGGTTTCGGATTTACGAATCCGAGGCGAACGTACTATTCCTTAAGGTGTTATAAAAGGGTCCTTCTCTATAAAACGTGAAAATATTTATAACTCTAACACGCGATTATGGAGGTCCTAATAAAAGTCTTGAAACTCACGAAACTTCATTTTTCGAAAAAAAAAAAAATGTTCTCCGTTTGGTTCTGGTCTGGGATAAATGCAACACTTTTCTGTCGAAAAATTAAATTTCGCGAGTTTCAAGTCCTTCATTCAGACCTCTATCATCACATGCTAAAGATTCAATTGATTTGGTGCACCCAGTTTGGAGAAAAGGTGTATAAATATTTTGACGGTTTAATATATGTCTACCTTTCTTAACACCGTAAGTTCTCTTAAAGCTGAAAACAAAGGAAAGCCGGGTGATAGAAGGGAAATTTTTTCTGGTAGTCGATGCTTGTTCTCCGACTTCTAATTGTAATTGTAATTAGCAGCCTTACAATTGAAAAATATTAGCGGCCTGTGAAAATTCTTTCCACGTTTTTAATTTTTTACTTGGTTTAATAATTATTTAGTTTAATAGCATCGAAGACAAGGCTAGAGATACAGACTTCAACATTATTTTGTAGGAAAGGAACAAGGAAAATCTATACAACTAATAGAACTGCAAAATCTTGTGACATGTTTGAGGTAGCAACAGGACGAAGATGTAATTTTACATAAGAAATTCGAGGATTTCATTTTTTTAGACCAAAATGTTCACATCACAAGTAGAATTACGTGGGGCAAAATGTCGAATGTTTGGCATGATTACTATATAGTATAAATAATATTGGATTATCTGCAATAAAAATATTTATTGTTTAATGTTGTGGTACGTTTGAGTTGGCAACGAGAACAAGGATGTAATTCTACGTGAAAATTCGAGTAATTTCACCCGTTTTGAACCGACGTAACAATGTTATCCCCGAGGTAGGTGATTTTCCTGAGCGCGATAACGAGCGCGCTCGAGCACCGAAGAAATCGACCGGTCGTAACTTTTGTAATCGAATCGTATGGCACCTTCACGGGAATTCCTCGTCGATACTCGAGTCCAGGAACGAGGAGTCGGTTGCGTTTATGCGAGGGCTTCGCCATAACGTGAGAAATTCCGATCGGCTTGGAGAAAAAACGGCGAAAAGAAAGAGGCGCCCAGAGAAACGGTATCCATATTGTTGTCTATTTCTGCCGCGATAACTCGAACCTTGAGAACGATACCTGAAATACATTGAAATAATACTATCCTTCACAATTTCTAATCCGCATACAAATTAATGGAAAAAGAAATAAACTAAGGGCTAATACGAGGGGTGACTCAAAAGTAAGTTCCACTATTTTTTTAAACCCATTTGGTTGGCGGGAAACGTTTGAACTTTGGAAGGAATATTTGTGTATGTGTAGTGAAAGCCCTGTAAAATCCCTATGAAAAACGAATAACACCGCGAACTTCACAATCGGCGGTAGGAGCGAGTGGTCTCCATGGCGACTGGGGCGTGACTGACCTAGCGATGAATGCACCCGCATAAGGATTTTACAGGATTTGTACTACACACAGACAAATATTCCCTCCAAATTTCAAACGTTTCCCGCCAACCAAGCGGGTTTAAAAAAAATAGTGGAACTTACTTTTGAGAAACCCCTCGTAACTCTCATCTTTGATTTATGAACAGAGAATGGTGTATTTATAAATTTTATATTAATATTTTCCAATTGAATTTTTAAATGCTGTTATCAGATTTTGGTTCAACGACCCCAAAAACCATAAGACTCCCTTTTTTATGATTCAACCAGTTTTAAACTTTTTGCGCTAGATCGGATCCGCCATTATTAATTTTTTAATTCTATTATTAGATTTGGTTTCAGCAACCGCAAAAATCTTGAGATGCCCATCTTGATAAAAATCGGAATAGTTTTACTATTTTCCCTTTAGATGTGTGTGTACAGCTATTTCATAGATGTTATTGTCGTGTATGGTTCATCCACAGTGAAGTGGTTAAAAGATGAAACTCGGAGAAACAGCGGATCCGAGTCCTCGGATTTAAATGCGAATTCCCCCACGGTACACGAGACACGCCCACTCCGAACGCGACATAACGTATGAATACTAATTGCACGGAGTCCTAATTGTCGTAATCGCTTTTATTCGACAAACCCTTCCGTGACTCGGTGCAACGAGGTCGAATGCAGCTGTCGAAAGACCGCCAAGAGGACCTCTCGGGAATGCATCTTTTGTGAGCTGCAAATACCGATGCCGCGAGTTGACATCGAAATGAAACGTTTGCAGGACAGAGGAGGAGAAATGAGTTCGCCTCAATCAAGCGATCATTGCGCCATCCATCAAAGAACCGATTTACAGTGCTTCGATGATCAGATAAACGAGATAAAACGGAAAATCATCGAGACAAAAATTTTTAATTTGTAGGTTAGGGGGGAAGGTAAATCCGCTTTACTTGGGCGATTGCCGCGACATTTATTATTGAAACGATCTACAGTGCTTTGTGAATCGGATAACGGGATAAAACGGAAATTCGTTTTAAAAAAATGAAACGTTTGGAGGTTAGGGAAGAGGAAAAGCGAGTTCGCCTTAACAGGCGATTGCGGTATGTATTAAAAAACTGATTTATAGTGCGTCTTGAGTCGGATAAAGGAGATAAAACGGAAATCCACCGATAAATGGCGTCCGGTAGAGACGAAGACGAAGGTGTTTTCTGAACATATTCGAGGATTTAGAAGCTATTGGAAATGGGATTTGAGAATAATACACTTTATTGTACTTCATTTAACAAAGACTTTATTCTTTCTATAACGCTCACAGGACCCATCTTTACTTCTCCAATCACTCTAGCGAACTAACTACAAAAGGGCAACTGCTGATCTCGGTCAGCACCAGTGATGACTAAATTCTTTCTCTGGACCCTCTTTGTGGAGGTGCGACTCTGCGTCGCCTCTTAATCCAAACAACGGTTCTTATCGTTTCTGAAAACCCTCCACTAAACATGGGCCAGACTCTCTCTCTCTCTCTATACACATTAAACATAGATTGGTTTTTGTTTCATTTATAAACCTCAATCTTCAGGTTTATAATTCCAACAGAAGCGAACAAGGCGATTTAAATGCCGCTTGGGTACGGCAACTTCCTGCTCTCTCTCCCTTTTCCTGCATCCGTCGTCAAGGGTGGGACAATGGAACTGCACGGCGCGTGCACGCCGAGGATTGACGCACGAATGAAAAGAAATACCCCAAAAAACATGAGGGACAGAGTTTCATCAGGAGGACTTACAGGATTAACATACATTCCGGTCGAATGACACGAACAACAAGACCAGAGACGTCCAGGAAACTACCTATTCGATAAAACATTTGTTAGATTTACAAAATTAAATTCCATGTGTCGAGACCTTCCTTAAGGTCCTCATATTCATGTGGTAAAGTTTCAAACGATTCGGTACACCCAGTTCGTTGAAAAGTAATGTATTGAATTGATCCCACTTTAGATGCCACTTTCATATCACCTTAAAGTCAAAATATTTATAAGACTTTTCTCCGAACTGGGTGCACCGAATAATTTCAATCTTTAACGCGTGATTATGAAGGTCCTAATAAAGGTCTTAACCCTCGCGAAATATCATTGTTTGAAAAAAAAAATGTATCTATCCCGGACAAGAATGAAAAAAAGAAATTTTTGTTCGAAAAATGAAATTTCGTGAGTGCAAAGACCTTCATTAGGACCTCCATAATCACGTGCTAAAGTTTTAGATTATTCGGTGATACCAGTTTGGAGAAAAGCTATATAAATATTTTATATAGAATGGCCCTTTTGTATCACCTTAAGGCACACATCGAGGAAGCGTAATCGTTCATGACACCCATTCGGAGACGCAACGTAATTCGATCGCCAACACCTGGGGCTCGCTCATCCATTGGCATTGTTTTGACTCGGCCGATAAAGTAGTTCAGTTAAAGCGGTCGTGAAACGCGGTCGGGTTATGCGGTAATTGCGTGCACGCCCACCGATAGAGATCGCGATGTCTGCCCCCGGTTCTTCTCCGTCTCCTTTCCTCCTTCTTCGTCGAGAAAGCGGAAACCGTGCCGAAGCCACGCACTTTCCAGCAATCGAGTTGCGAGACGATATCAATCCTGCCAGTTTCCAGGAATTTTACAATTCCTTTTACCAATCTAACATTGATAAAAGGAATTGGTAAATTCCTTTTATCAATCTAACATTGCGCGTCGACCAACCGAATTGAATTTGCAAAATAAAAATATAATATCCGTTTCGACTCCTCAAATTTTACTCGACTAGAGCTCGAACCCATGCCTGACTTTTAGGATTAAAAGACGTTTTTTAAAACTATTTAAGGTGTTAACGAAAGGGTCATTCTACATACATTAAAGGTCAAAATATTTATAAAACTTTCCTCCAGATCATTTGAAACTTCAGTATGTCATTATGGAGACCCTGATGAAGGACGTGATCCTCGTGAAATTTAATTTTTAAACAAATATTTTATTATTTATCCCAAACTGGAGCCAAGGACATATTTTTTTAAAATTAAATTTCATGAGCGTTGCGTTCTTTCTTAGGACCTCCATAATCATGTACTGAAGTTTCAAATCATTCGGTGCACCCAGTTTGGAGAAAAGTTTCATAACAATTTGACGATTTGATATATATAGAATGTCCTTTTCATAACACCTTAAAGATTACAGATAAAGGACTTCTTTTAACGTTAAAAGTGGGAGTAAGGACCTGTTTAGACGCTGCAAAATATCCTTTCCAATGATACGAGCGATGTATGCCTTTGTTATACCAGAAAATTCGTCCTAACGAATTTTTACGATCTTGGCCCTAACGTCAATCGAAATTCTCCGGTTGACCAACCGCGGCACTGTGAGCCGGCGCCGGTGCTCGAGTAAGTAGGCAGGAACTCACGCTGGCGCCGGAAAAAGTGGCACGAGACCTCCGCAAGCGAAATCGCGCGCGATCTTCGTGCCAGTTGAACTCGACCTCCGAGATCTTCTGCACTACGATATATCAACTTAAGGTGGTACGAGAGGGTCATTCTATATGTATTAAAACGTCAAAATATTGATAAAACTTTTCTTCAAACTGAATGCACCGAATAATTGTGCATAAAATGAAATTTCATGAACACCGCGTTGTTTCTTAAGGTCTACGTGATCACACACTGAAGTCTCAAACGATTCGGTGCACCCAGTTTGAAGAAAAGTTTTTATAAATATTTTGACGTTCTGATGTATATAAGATGACCTTTTCATAACACCTTAACAAATAATTCGAATCGAGTAATTACCGAATGCAGGGTGTCTCAAAGCACTGGTCACACATTTTAGAAGGTTGAAAATGGGTAAACCAAAACGTTTCCCTCAAGTTTAACGACTTTCCACGTCGATTCTCTCCGAATTCCAGGTTCCGTTCCAGAACTTTCATGGAACGCGAACTGCTGCACTTCCGGTCGACTGAGTACCGTCGATTGCGGAGAAATTGAAGTTGATGTTGGCTCGTGACCGTGAGTTTTAACTTTCTTCGGTCTTTTTATTCGAACCCCTTGAAGTCGATGATAACTCATGGGGAGTCAATGAAAATCCTGGAATTTTTCGCCCATTTGATTGAACTCTTGTTCGTTTCTACCGTCGGTTGGCGATTTTCCTACCCTGGAAAATGATCGCAAAATGACGTTGCCTTACGTACGTACAATAAGGGTCGTGCATTACTTGCACGTTAGTCGTGCCTCGTGCACCTACGACCAAAGTACCTCGACTCCACCGCCGGCACAATAGCCATTCGAGATTACCATAACGTCGCTCCAGCGTTTTCCAGATAGGCGTGCCTATCTCCGTGACGTTGCATTAGCGATACAGCCAGCTCTTGCGGAAAGATTCCGACAGTTTTTTCTAAGGACATCCAACTACGTTTTCATGGTTGAGGTTATGTTCAACATTGAAAAATGGCCAGCTGCGTGGAAATGGTACAGGTTCGAAAATCGCAGCATGTCTACCTCCATGACGTTGCATTAGCGATTCAGCTAGCTTTTACAGAAACGATGGCAGAAATTAACCAGTTGGAAAGATTTCGCAGAAATGAATCGGAAGTTTTTTCATAATATGTATTTATATGTAGTATTTATACTCCCGTAAAAGATCGCAAATGTTTGCGGTAACGGCGGTAACGGCGCGCGGAATAAATAACGCGGTAGCCGTGTCCACGCATCTAGACATCCATTAATCTTTCTCTCTCCCTCTCGTAAACACAGCTGGTAAGGGCGGTGCTCGATCGGTCACGGAGATATTAAATATCGACCATCGACTCTAATATTATCGATGCTCACTCCGCTCTACTGGTGGGGTCTGTAATTCCGATGGACGCCCCTCCGTCAACCGACACCAAAGAAAAATCTCCGCTTAATGTTAGATTCTGCCTGATTAAAAGATTTCTAGTCACCATTAAGATGAAACTTTGAATAATATAACTAAAAAATGTCAATTAACAAAGTCTAGTTGAATTATTTTAATCAGACTCCTAAACCCCTAGATAAATTACTAGCGCAAAATTTCTGAACTCTTTTCCAGGAATTTTGTCGGATTTATCCGAAAAATTATAAACGCAACCAGATATAATAGTTTACTACAAGTATCGGACACTTTTGATCAGAATAATAGCAAGGGCGAATTTAATGATCTAATTAAGTTGTAAATTCTTGGATTTTTTTTTAACCGTTTGCGTACCAGATGATTCTGAAAAAGCAGGATCGAAAAGCGCCAAAGAGCGCGATCGCGCTCCTTCGTCTGTCTCGGCCAAATGCCTTGGCTTTTCTCGACACAAAATCTGAAGAGCGCGAAAGTGGCTCGTGGTACGCAAACGGTTAAACGGGACATTTTTCAGTATAAAAACGACCACGTGGACCGCTCAGCTTTATTCGACGTCGATTCATTCATACGATTTATACACCATTAACCAGTCGATGACTGCTAAACGTAGCCTTTCTTTCTCTTCTTTAAGCCGACGAGGACCGGGGGTACCGACGCTTTTAATTTATCGCTTTATTATGGCGCTTCGTGGGGGGAACTCGACTCGAGTACACAATGCCGCGGCCATTAGCGAGCAGGCCCTAAAATGGCTGCGAAAAAGAGCGTGGTGCCGATGGAGCGAGGTCTGAGGTATCGTTAAATTGTGGGGAGAGATCGAGTGCAGGCCGAGTATCGGCTCGAAAAATCGACTCTCGTGATCGGAATTTTGCGGTGCTCCAATTGTACGAGAGGGAGAAAAAGAGAATTAAAAATAAAGCCCATAAAGCATGGCCACTCGAGCGGTCCGAAAAAGCAAAATGACATGTGCTTCGATATAATCGTTCGGGTTATCGTAATCGGCGATAGAATTACTTAGAGCGAGTCAATTGGGACATTTTTACGAAAGATTCGATGCTCGAAGTGCGGGAAAATTCAAAACGACTTGGTGCGTCATCGCGTCGATGAGACGTTTTGCTTTGGTAGTAAATCTTCGACTTGTACGTGTATGTTGTGTATATACGTGGATAAAGGATATCATGAGTTTGATAAAATGGGGTCTCTAGCTTATCTTCTGGATAAGTGGTATCGGTACCTTTCTTAGAATCAAAATGTCGAAAACTCTGCGTCCGCGATCAAACAGTTGATATAAGGGGAAGCTCTTAAGATTGCATCTACGTTTGTTCAAGTTGCAAAAATTTGTGCTGTTGGGGCAATTATCGCCGCAGTAAGAGAAGAATTTTATCAGCAATGGTGTCCTTTGTTAGGAGTGCTCATTTTTTTTTCCACGAGGTATCGTTGCAGGTTTTTCAGTGGATTTCCAGGAATTTGATGCCTTCAATTCGTTACGACGGTTATATTTTTTACGAGTTTCCGCGTGGCGAAATCTAGCATAATTTTGTCAGGATCTTCCGTGTTAAATTATTATAAACGGGATCCTAGCCATGTTCAAGCTAGTATTTTTACAGATTTTCTAGATGGGTTTCCAGGAATTTCTCGCCTCCGATTCGACGCGAACGTTGCATTTCTCGTGAGTTTCTGAGGCGAAATCCAACAAAATTTTGTCTTGACCACCGTTAAACTCCAGCGAGGTCTAGTTATTATAAAAATTCCCGCCGTGTCCTAACTAGTGTATACAGATTTTTTAAATGGGTTTCCACGAATTTGTCATCTCCGATTCGACCGTTGCATTTTCCGCGAGGTAAAATCTCGGCCACGGGGGCTCATCCTCTCGAAGGGCGTTCACCGGCTGTCCACGCGAGCCTCCATTGTACTCGGCAAGAATTTATCGGCGAAGGATGACCAAACGATATACACCGGCTTCGCGCGTACGCCAAACGTTGCGGTCCATTGTACGCAGCCCGCTATAAATATCGAGGTATAACGGCTGGACAACGGAAGCGAGCGAGAGGGCGCGCGGGCAATGAAGAAAGAGGGAGCGATTGCGCTACCTGGCGAGAGGAGAACCGCCATTGAGCGTCGATCGTAAGGGCGTGACATAGAGTTTATAGATATGAAGGAGACATTGCTGCGGTACATGTATACGTTCAAGTGTACAAGGTTTGAGAGAGGGACCTTCTCTCTCTAAACGTCGTTGGAAAATGCTGCGCGCGCATAGGAGTCTTGATCCACAAAATTCAATGGTGTAAACCGATCAAAAACACGCGAATTTTGTTTTCAACGCGAAATTTATTGAAGAATATCAATTTAGCGTACATTTCTGTGGACTTCCGATCATTTTCTTCGCATTCGTGCGAAATGTTTGAAATTATATACATTCAAGTGCCCAGAGGAGGTTAGACAGAAAAAGGTGCCTCTTCTTTCTAAAAGTCGCCGGAAAAAATGCTGCGCGCGCATAGGAATCTTAATCCACACAATTCAATGGGGTAAACGGTAAAAACCCGAACAGCAGCTTTTTTTCATGGAAAATTCAATGACTTTAGAGAACATTAATTCGGTGTATTTTGTCTGTTTTTTTTTCCTAGGTCTGGAAAATGGTGCAGTCACAACAAGATCTCTTTGTCTGACATCATTCGAACATCCCCATCCTTGATCACGTCCATTTCTATAAGCTGTACGGTTGCTTCGCCTCGCGTCGGAGGCGCGTGTCTTATTGTCGGGGTCGCCATTGTCGGACCTCCATAAATTCCGGAGTCGTTTCGCGACTAATCGCAGATATATCCCGGCGACCGCGACTTATTTATATGCACTTTTTCTGCCTCGTCGGGGTGCATTGTCGACTCGAGTCCGATGCGCTCGGACACAAAACCAGGAGGCTCTCCCCGAGGTTTCGGCCTCGTTCCGAACGTCAAACTCGCGGTAATTTATCGGCGCCCCTGAACGACGGCCTCCTCTCCTGGACCTCGACTAAGGATTTGTCTAAAGTATCATTCGCGTTCGATTTAGTACGGCGGTAATTTATAACTTAGTGGTCATGCAAAAATTTGTATCATGGATAACAATGTGAGATTACAACGCCGATCTCCTCTCCCGGAAATCAGCTAAGGATTTGTCTAAAGTATCATTTTCATTCGATTTCGTGTGAGGATATTTTATAATATGTGTAATCTGTTAAAATAGATACTTAATTTGATATTTTTATTGGAAGTTTTGTTCAGACATGATACACTAATTTTATAACATATGTGCAAGAAATTTATAAAATGTGTCATGAATTTAGTACATAAGTGCATTAATTTTCCTACGCAAGTTCACAAACTTTTAACACGATGTCACAAAATTTTCAGTTAATTTCGAAATTTATAATAAATGTAGGTATCGTAATCCACTTTTACGACATTACATGTATATTTCTACTGCAACCCTATGTACTAAAAGTGCATGAGTTTTATGAATATTCCTAACAGTGTAGTGGTTGTGCAAAAATTTGTAACACGGATTACGATGCGAGGTAACAATGCAAACCTTCTTTACTGGATCTCGGCTATGAAGGATTTGTTTAAAATACCATTTCCATTCGATTTATGGGGTTCCATTCGATGATGGGGATATCAGGAAACTCGGTAGAGTTTCGCGACAAATATACACCCTTGCATATGTATTTTATAATTTAGTGGTAAAATTCCAGTTCGTTTGTTATCCCGCGGACAATTGGAAAAAGGAACCGCAAAGTTCGCTCCTTTGAAGTATGTAGGAACGTTTTGTTTTTTTTGCATTGCGGCCATAAAGGCGACCTTGTACCTACTCGGGACGAGTTAATCATCGGAGAGAGGGCAAGGTTAGTGTAACGAAAGGGCGAGCAGATTCCGTCGTTTAACGAACAATCGATAATCGGGATTAAAGGCTCGTTCGTGCGGAATTGGCCACTGAACATTACGAGCGAAGAGCGGTAAAGCAGCTTCTTCATTAGGACGGCAATAAAATTTAATTCTCGCCCCGTACTGAGAAAAAAAATTTCATTGAATCAAAGAAATATTTCTTTGAATGGTACCAAAGAAATATTTTGGTTAATTCAAGAATCAATTATTTCACTCGAGTAAAATGCAATAAACTGGATGCGAGGTTTCTTCGGAATTGTGACTATTTATTTAAGTCAAATAATTATTCATTGTATTAGAAGTATATTTCTTTGGTTAGAATCCGACTTCAAGACGCGTCCTCGGTATTGAAATCGATCGCGGACATTTAACCTTCGATATCGAGGCGAGTTTACGTAGCGCGTAGGTCGGATCCGATTCCGACATGCAAAATAGATGCAACAACCCACTGGCTCGTCCATTATCAACAGACATTGAATAATGGCGACGGCTGGCCTGACCCTGGGGTGCAGCACGAATTACCGGGGCTTCGAATACCGTCGGATGCGTCGGTGTCATTAAGGTGTGATGAAAGTGGCATGTACATCAAAAAGTTAAAATATTTTAAAAATTTTTCTCCGTACTGGACGTGCCAATTCGTTTCAAACTTTATAACCCGAATATGGAGCCTATAATGAAGGTCCTGGCACCCATGAAAATTTAATTTTTTAAGAATTTTGTTTATAGATATTTAAAAAATGGTTTATTAAAAATAAAATTTCATGGGTGTTAGGACCTTTATTATAGCCTCCAAATTCACGTTGTCAAGTTTAAAGCGAATCGGTACATTCAGTTCGGAGAAAAGTTTCACGAACGACTGACTTTTCCCACTTTCATATCACCTTAAACGAGGCGTTCAATTAAACGAACGCGTTGAATCTTTTTCCAGTAATCGAAGGGAAATTGTCGGAATGATTCCAGGAAATTGTCATCGCATTTATTATACGTTTACAGAGAATAAACGATTGTATGCTTTTCAACGTGAAAGGCGCATTTCGGACGGCACGAATGGTTATTACTCTCCTGTCCCTGTATTAAATGGAACCATATGACGTCTCGTTTCGCCACCAGAAACATCAGCTGATTCCGGACAATGCACTCCCAACTGGCGCGGAAACTCAAAATGTCGGCCATTTGGTTCGCTTTCTTCCTCTTAATTCGCCAGTAGTTGGCACCACGGTGCGCGATTAATATTTTGTTAGTAATGCAACGGCACGAATTTTAACAATGGCCCTCTTTTTATTCCATTCTTGCAGCGCTAATTGAGCACCAGATGCCGAGCATTAGAGTTAAATTGCCTAAAGTTACATCACCTTGGGGGACAAAATAGAGCTAGAGCTAAACGATGCGTCGTTTAATTCGGTTCAATTAATTGTACGCATAAAAATTGAAATGTTATAATAAAACAATTTGTAACCCGAAAGGAATGCGATAAAATTACATACGTACATAATAAAACAAAAAAAAAATGTAATAATAACTCACATTAATCGCGATTTTTGAAAATGTCTATAAACTTTATACGATTTTGTAAAATATTTATGAAAGTGCAACATTCTTTTACAAATTTGAAATTTCGTGGGTGCAAGGACCTTCCTGAGAGCCTGTATTAGTAAATTGAAAAATTTCAAACAATTCGATACATTTAGTTCAAAGAAAATTGATGAAAAACCTTTAAGGTGTTATGAAAGGGTCATTTTATATACATAAAAATATTTATAAAACTCCTCTTTAAACTGGGTGCACCGAATCGTTTGAAACTTCAGCACGTGATTACGTAGGATTAAGAAAGAACGTGATGCTCATGAAATTTCATTTTTCGAAAAAACAAAGTTTTTTGTTTTTGTCCGGGATAAAAATGTTTTTTTTTTCTAAAAATGAAATTTCATGAGCATTGCGTTCTTTCTTAAGGTCTACGTAATTATGTGCCGAGATTTCAAACGACTGGGTGCTCGCAGTTTGGAGGAATGTTGTATAAATACTTTGACGTTTCGATACATATAAAAAGACCCTTTCATACCACCTTAATTTGACGAAAAAAAAAAAAATGGAAAGAAAGTTCGGAACCTTCGCAAAAACCGAATTTATCTCGATACGAGTGGAAGATGTATACCGTTGGAAGATAGGTCAGTATCATTACATAAGGAGCGTGGGATCGAAATTACCGTTACCAGGACATAACCTACAATCTCGAGCTAAGTCAACGGCGTAATCGAGCGTAAGCGTACCGCGGGCTCGATTACACGCAAATTGTTTACGAGTCGTTAACGCACACTCGGCAATTAAAATGCTCTGCACACGATTCGCCAAAGTAAACACGAAACACGGCCATAGGGAAAAAGAAACACGAGTTCGAAGTTTCGAAATTTCGAACGTGTTCCCGATCGTTGGAAAGAAAAAAAGAAAAAAAACATGGCGCCGTCTCGGCGAGCGGAAATGGAACCTTCGCGACGAATCGAGGTTTGTCCGCTTCGCAGCGACAGTTTCACCCTATCGACTCGTCGAAAACCGGAGACCCTTTTTCGGAATGGTCGGTTTCCATTAATTTCCCAGAACACGACGGCTGCTAAGCGATACCGATCGAAGCCCGTCGACGTTTTCGTAACGAGCCATCCGGGACACGAGACAACTCGGTTACTTTAACGGCCGCTTTTACTTTGTCGAGTAGTTTCTCGGGAAATTCGGCACAAGCACAAGCGTGAATGTTTAAGGTAATATGAAAGTGGCGGCTAAGGAGTCTAAATATGAAACTTCTTCTAAATGGGCGTACTGAATCGTTTGAAAAATCTATCTTGTGAATATAGAGGCCTTGAGGAAGGTTCCGACATCCTTGAATGTTCATTTAGAACCAAAAATGTTCTCTTACAAAAAATACAGATGTAATATTTTTTATAAACGATGAAATTCCATGGGTGTGGGACCTTTCTTATGGCCTCCACATTCGCGTGGTAAAATTTCAAACGATTCGGTATACCCAGCAGAGAGAAAACTGTCATAAAGACCGCTCAAACGCCGCTTTCATGTCGCCTTAATGGTACCTAATACTAAGAAAGTGACGGCGGAAAAAGCCGCGATCTTGTCGCTGCGGAAACGCGAAGAGAGGTGCAAGCGTAATTGGGATTATCTCGGGCGATCGCGAATGAATATTACAACGGAGGTAATTTTTATAACGAAGGGAAGAGGACTAGAAGGAAGGACAATGGCACGCGTCGCGAATTATCGGGAGACTTAAATGACGCGAGAAAAAGAGACGACATGGGTCGACCGTGGCGTTATGTGTCTCACCCCTAGAACGGTATTCCGCTCTGGTAATAACGACGTGGCGTCGATAATTAGAGGTAATTGGAACGGCGCCGGGAACGCGTCGCCGCGGCAGATGCGAGTCACTCGAAAGCCTGACCATCGGTCACCGGGAAAGGGCGGCCGATATCTGCAGGTGCAACGAGTGCAGCTGCACCGAGCAAGATCGGCGTCGAATCGAGCCCCACGAGGCGGAATCGCGATTTGACGACGGAAAGTGCCGATCGAAAGTCAAGTATTGTCGATAGTATGGCGAGTATTGCCGATCGTACCACGAGTATTGACGATCGAGCGACGAATATTGCCGATCACGTGACGAGTATTGCCGATCGTACGACGAGTATTGATGATCGCGCAACGAATATTGCCGATTGCGTGATGAGTATTTCCAATCGTGTGACGAGTATTGCCGATCATACGACGAGAATTGACGATCGTGCAATGAATATCAACAATTGTGTGACGAACAGTGCCGATCGCGCGATGAATTTTGCGCGGCAAATATTGCCGATTATGTGACGAGTATCGCTGATCGCGTAACGAGAAGACTAGTCCTCAAAATTCAAGGATTTTGTTTAAAAAAAAATGTCATGCACAAAATTGGCTTCCGGTATTAAAAATGTTAATGAAGGTTACATCGCTTTTTAGATAACATTTTGTATTTCATTTAAATGATTTAACCCATTTACATCATAAGGAAGTATGAAAAAGAGGGTCCTTATCACCAAATTTCAGGCTGAATGATAGTGACCAGAAAAATTGAGCGTACATATACGCTCCGGTGGTAGTGACCAGGAAAACTGAGCATATATGTACGCTAATGATGCAAATGGGTTAATACTTGATGTAAAAATGACTAACCCTTTGTGATCGGCAAATTTCTCTGATGGGAGTACCAAATAGTCGGAGCAAATTTAGCTTTTCGGATTTATTTTTCCTTAAGTGATTGAATAAGATCATATCGTCAGGGTGGCGACGCCGACTTCTACGACACTCCGAAAATGCCGCCACTGTGGCGGCAACCGATCGCAAAGGGTTAATGGTGAATAATGATTGTTTTAAGTTGATAAAATTGTGAGTTTATTGATAGCCGACGGAGTTTTAGGAGAAAACGTTAGATTCACTATAAATCTGTAATTTTTAAAGTGAATCGGTCTTTTTATTCCAAGACATTTATACATAGAAAATTAAATGATAATAAATAATAAAAAGTTAGCGAAGCCAAGTTGAAGAAAATTAAAGATCGTCGAAAATTATTTCCAGCTCCATTCAATCAATTGCAATTAATTTCATCGATAAGAGGAAGACAAAATGACTTTATCAAAAGAATTCCTTTTTTTCATTTAGAACGTGATCTCCATTCCAACGACGAGTGACTCCAGCGATTCGAAAAGTGTGCGTGTATAAATTAGAAATACTAATCGGCGTTCCTTGAATTCGTTAGTGTCTCGCTCGCACATCCATTAGTAATGTCGAATACCTAGCTCGTTTCCGTAATCGTTTCCCATGACCCCGTGGTCCCATGTCTCCGTCCACTAATTGGATCGACTTCTCCCGATGAGGATTTCATTGGACTCGCTACCGAGAACCATCCTGGATGGCTCCACTTTGCCATCCAGGAAATGGTGAATATCGATCACCGATCGATTAATCGAACCGTCCGTCGTAATTAAACACTGTCGAGAAAAGAGGACCATCATGTAACCAGTAAAGAGGATCGATGTTTCGCGATTTCACTAGAACGGAACGCAAAAGTTAGGTTAGGTTAGTTTCTAGCGTTTGTCCCCTTCCTTTGCCGAAGACAATTTTTGGTCCTTTAAGAGGATATGAAAGTGGCTTTCTCCGAATTAGATATATCGAATCGTTTCAAATTTTACAATGTGAATATAGAGGCTATAAGGAAGATCCCGATATCCATAAGATTTGATTTTCTACAAAACATTTTGAAAATGTCTATAAACAAATTTTACAGAAATTGTACATTCATAGGTGACGGGACCTTCCTAGTATCCTCCATATTCAGATTTGAAACTATTTGGTGCATCCAGTTTGATGAAAAGTTTCATAAACGAGTCCTCTCAAATGCTTCTTTCACATCACCTTAATTACGATTGGGGCAGAAAGTCGAGTCGAAGAAACGTTTCCGCCTGTCGGATTCCTCGACGTGAGCAATATTCCTTTCGCTAATTTAACTCACTTTCAAAGGAGCGCTAATTGAACGATTTCATTCCTTCGTGTAGAAACGAAACGCGCTTCACTCCCTGCCGAAATGGATCTTCGGATAACTAATGAGGTTATGTAACGTAATTACGGTTAGAACGAAATTCCGAGAGTGGTTTCTTTATCTCGTGCTTACTTTACCGTCCACAGTACTTGCAGCGTGTAATTGCTTCGTGATACTTTTCTTCTGCCAATTATTAATAATAAGCATCGATCGCCATCGGAAATACCGAACACCAATCTCTAACGGCGCATTCTGTTCCCTGAATCGCTGACCTACATTAATATTACTTTAAAAACCAAAAAAAAACGTAAATACACCCTCCACAAAAGGGAAAGTAACTAACGATGCTTAAATGCAGGTTAACCCAACGAAATACACCGTAAGTGCGCGTCAATTTGAAGCGAATTAAGAGCGAGGCTTCGGGTGAAAGGAACATAACCTATAACGGGCTTGCTCGCGATTTCATGCTTTGTCTTGACGGTTTCAGTCGGTATACCTGTGACAGAAATGATTATTTGCTGCATATATGGCCATTTGTACGAGAACTAAGTAAATAGTGTAAAGGTGATATAAAAGGCGCTGAGAAATTTAATCGACGTCGATAAAATAAAATTCAGCTATATCCTTTTTGGTGGTGATGCCATTTTGTATACTTAAGTGGTAACATAAGCTGGCGCGACACGTTATCGACATTAATATTTATGTTGAAGTCCTTTACAGTCTACGTTGAGATTTATACGAAATGAAGCGTTACATACGTCATTTCGATTAAGTAATGTCAAAGAGATAGACGTAAAACTGTCGGAATCCCGTGAATTTATGATTTTTTATATACTCTAATGGACCAATGGTGCCATCTGCGACGTTTAGCTGCAACTAAATTTTTGCCCTAAAAACATGCGTTACCCCCGGGACAAGTCAGCATTCTCTTGCAATCGTTCATGAAAGTATTTTCCATTTTTTCCCATTTGACTCCGTAATATTCCATTTCTATAGTATTCTAAATTGTTCGAGCTAGGTCCCCGAAGTTCCCCATTTTCGACTCTAAGCCTTCAAAAAGCTTCAAACATCGGAAACGTGCACCCACCACGCCAGGTTGGTTCTAGTTCATGATAAATAAATAAATTTTGCATAAAAAAATTAAAGTGCATGAGTTTCAGGGCCTACTTTGGGGCCTCTATATTCACGTGGTAAAAGTTAAGACGAATCGGCACACTCAATTCGAAGAATACTTTCATGAACGATTTGACCTCTCAGATATATATAGGCTGACCTTTCATATCATCTTAAAATAGGAATTGTGACATTTACTGTTGATAAGAGGGGAACCGTCGTCGGGAATAGAATCGGGCTAATGGCTGCGTTCGCGCCGAAAACGCCTCCGGTTTCACGTCCAGAGTTTTCGGAAATGCACTTCGGAGTATGTCCGCGTTTATTTGCTCCCCGACCCAGAACCATCTCCGGCAATCTCTGAGAAAGATGACGGAATGGTTTTCCGGTCTCTCGGGAGACTGTTCACCCTGAAAATAACAGAGCTTGAGTTTTACATGGTTCGCTGGCGATCGGTGGAAGCGGCCTCGTCTTGATCCCTGGTGACGCTAAAAACTCGAGACGGCTCGTCGTATTTCTCAAGAGTCTCTTCGATGCATGAGCACTTTACGCCTTTCTTCCCTTTCTTTTCCCCGTTATTATCTGGGCCTCGATCCTGTATGTAATGTTCGAGGGTCGTCGTGATTATTCATATGGAAAATCTGAAGACTTTGTATCAAGGGAGAGTTTCATACCACGGTAATGTGGATCAGTTATATTTACCGCACTTGTTACTTTCCGGCATACAGAAAAAAAAATGTCCTCGAACCAAAGAAATATTTCTTTAATTCAAAGAATAATTATTTCACTGAAATAAACTCTAATCAATTGGATACAACGTTTCTTTGGAATTGTGACAATTTATTTTAGTTCATTTCAGTCAAATGATTATTCTTTGGTACTATTCAAAGAAATATTTCTTTGGTTCAATCAATGTTTTTTTTCTCAGTGTGGGTATTTCTGGTCCAGACCTAATTATTTTCATTATAAATTTTCACAAAATTTGAAAAAATTCAGGGCCATTTTCCAAATCCCTACGTCGTAATAGGCAAAACAGAGAAGGAAGTTGATGACGTCAAAGGTGTATGCCGAACAAAACACTTTTTCACGTATATATCGATTTACGTGACCATAAAGCATCGAAGTTTATGGAATTTTCCATAAACTTATTCCGTAAATTCAAAAACTCCCATATAAGGAATTTTCAGACCGCTTATGAATTTCAAAATGGTGTCTCTCATTCCGCAATTTGATCGGCCAGTTTCTTATGCCATGCTTATGGGAATCGTTATGCAAGTATATGTTAAAGCCTTAACGGTAACCGCAGCAAAGACCGTAGTTAACCTCAACGCTCGCACGTTTTCGAGGGAGCATCGTAGATCCCGGCATCGTCGAGAATAAATACGAGTTCAAGGGTTAAATGGCTGAACATTAGCATACTATTCGAAAAAAAAAAAAAAAGTACTCCTCGCCATTCCTAGGAGCGTTAATTAGGAGTGGAGCCTTTGCACGGTGATTTGCATAGTCGCACGTGCGAAGCTGCATGGAAATTTCGGCGTATGGGAGTTCTGACCATTTCGAAACGACTTCCGCATTTACGGTTGACTATTTTCCTTTTTTCCTCCGCATGTGTTAGGAATATTTCTAGTGAACAACGTGGAAGTCAACGGGACTTAACATCGAATTTGGTGTCCTTTAAGGTTATTGGTGTCCTTTAGCGTTAAGGTGGCGTCAAAGAGGTCTCCTTTATGAATCTTTTCTCCGTGTACCGAATCGTTTGGAACTTTACAACGTGCATATTAAGGCTATAAGAAAGATTCTAACACCCACGAAATTTCAGTTTAAAAAAAAGTATATTTACAGACATTTTAACAATTGTTCATGAAAATGAAATTGCATGAGTGTCGGGACCTTCTTTATAGCCTTTATATTCATGTTGTAAGGTTTGAAACGATTCGGTGCACGCAGATAAGTTTCATGAATGATCGGTGCCTATTTCATATCGCCTTAATTAGTCATATCGGTGCAAGGGAGGCCTTAATCCGATTTCAAGAAGATTAGAAGAGGGACCAGAGCGTCGACAATTCGGACTACGGGTCTCGAGGGACGATTTCATTTCAGTAATTTGAGTAAAGTACGTAAACTGCCTAAAGCATGAATTATGGGCGCAATTAAGGGCGTCGTATTTCTGAGCGCTGGCTAGGATGTCGGCGGGGGAAGTTTAGGTTAAGGCTGATTCAGCAACCGGCTCCGACTCGGTCTGCTTTAATTATTTCATGGTGAGTGGCTCGTGTGTTCGATTCATGGGGTTTCGTGACTCGACCGGTGTGCACGCACAAGTGGTGCTCCAGTTCTTATCGAGCAAGGCGTGATTGCGTGACGCACGATGCCGGAGCGCCGCTTTCCACGCCACCTAGTCGAACGAACATTTTTCCTTTCGCCAATATTCACTATACAACGTTATCGGTCAACCTAGGCGTGCTACAAAACCTCCAGCGAACTCGCCTAACCCTTAAGGTGATATGAAAGTGCAATATATACATAACAAAAAGTCAAAATATCTATAAAACTTTTCTCCAAACTGGGTGCACCGAATTATCTGAAATTTTAACACGTGATTATGGAGGCCCTAAAGAATAACGCGCAGCTCATGAAATTTTTTCTTTCGAAAAAAATTGTCTACTTATCTCGGACAAAAGTCGGAAAAAGATATTTTTTTTTTCGAAAAATGAAATTTCACGGGCAGCGCGTTCTTCCTTAGAGCCTCCATAATCACGTGTTAAAGTTTTAGATAATTTGGTGCACCCAATTTGGAGAAAAGTTTTATAAATATTTTGACTTTTTGGTATGTGTACATCACACTTTCATATCACCTTAAGGGGACGCGAATGTGGCATCTGAAGGGCCAATCGTTCGTGAAACTTTTCTCCGAACTGGGTGCACCGAATCGTTTCAAACATTACAACGACGGCTATAAGGAAAGTCTTGACACCTATGAAATATCATTCTTTAGAACAAATTAAAAAAATGGTTTAGGGTTAACGGGTTAGGTTACCTCAGACGCCTTAAAATTATACTTAAAGTTGATTATTTATTAAGGGGAAATAAATGTATGAAAAACCTGCTTGGAGGACTACTGTATATGCATATTGGAGAACTTACAAATATATTTCTCCATTTTTAATGTATTTTCAATATATTTTTCACGTATATCTT
This sequence comes from Orussus abietinus, assembly GCF_000612105.2. Taxonomy (NCBI): domain Eukaryota; kingdom Metazoa; phylum Arthropoda; class Insecta; order Hymenoptera; family Orussidae; genus Orussus; species Orussus abietinus. The sequence continues at coordinate 162,679 of NW_019394880.1, read as the reverse complement.
ACGTATTTTTTGAATCTGTACTCGCTGAATTTAGAAAAACGTTCCCGTGACTTAGAATTGCGAAGCAATGAATTCCCATTCCGGAACATGAAACGCACTTTTGATTAAGCATAGAGAAGGCGTTATCGGTGATCTCCGTAACAGGATGGATCGTGGTGAGAAAGCATTCGCATAGTTTACGCGCATACGTCAGCGACGTTCTCGTTACATTATTCACGTAGCCATCGTTCACGTAGGTTCCCTCCTTCGAGATATGGATGCGTCCCAGTTTTTCACCGACGCGTTCTTTGGAATCGATCGATCGGTGGAACATTTGCGAGGGCGAAGCCATACGTCATGTTTCCACGTTCGATTCGTGGTTCTTTACCAAAGAAAAGTAAAATGACGATACTCATAAACGACCGGAACAGCCTTTCGATTTCTCAGCTATATTATGCACTTTGAATTTTTTTAATTTTCAAAAGAAGTTCAGCTAAACCAAAAAATTTCGTATGAAAATCAAGATAAAGAAAGTATAAACACTTTCCTTAGGTACTCATAGGTCATGTATTACAATTTCAGCCAGTTTGGTGGAATACCCTTTGAAAGAAGTGAAATAAAAATTAGAAGCGATTAGTTTGAAGGGTTTCACATCGCCTTAAGGTGAAAGAGATCTCGTTTACGGAACTTTTCTCCGAACTGGGTATACCGATTCTTTTCAAACTTTATAACTTGAATATGGAGGCTATAAGGAAGGTCTCCATACTCATGAAATTTCATTTTTCATAGAAAATTTTGAAAATATCTATGAACAAATTATTTTAAATCAAATTAAAGGGCGTCAAAACTTTTCTTACAGCCTCCATGTTCACGTTGTAAAGTTTGAAACGATTCGGTACACCCAGTTGGGAGAAAGGTTTCATAATAAACGAGACTCCACTTTCGTATCACATTAATGTAAGGTGTGTGACGAGCTTAAGTTCGTCGTGCTAAAGAGCGTCGGGCGAGATTTCAGGGCCGATCGAGCCGCGTTTCACGGGGATAGGGACTTTATTTAAAGATCCAGAGAGTGGAGAGGGATTCCTCGTAGAAATCGAAGCGAGACGTCTCCGGTACGAGGCGGGAGAATTATCGGGCGCAACGAGAGAGTTCCGAGTCGCGTTCGTGTCGGGCTTTAAATAAGCGAGACGTGTGTCACCGAACCCGAGGAACACGGAAACGACCGAACGGAAGTCATCTTCTATTTACGCTCGATTCGATCCGAGAATTTCTCGCGTGGAAACAGGGGACCAATCTCGAGTCTGAGCTATAACGCGTAAGGAGTTTTGTTTGTCCGACAACGACGATCATTGTACGATAGACGTCTTTACGTTCGTCGTATACGTGAAATATACTTTAAGTAAGATTCGTCGTATACGTAAAATATACCCTAAAAGAATTTGTTGTATATGTGAATACGTACCAAAAAAAATGTATTGTATATATAAACCCATCTTGAAAAAAAATATATTGTATACGTAAATATACCTTGAAATAAATTTGTCGTATACGTGAAATATACATTGTAAAGTTCAGTACACTTGAACTTCTCTACGGCAGAAACTGTTGTGCTTATAACGAAAGTACGTCATAACGGTGACGTTCAGCAACCAATGAGAATTTTTTATTTGTTCGCCGTATGACGCGTTGAAAATATGAAATGGGGCCCTAACGCGGTAGGTGAGACCTCTACGAGACGGTATGGTTGATGATGATCGACGGATCGCGATTTTCATGACTCGATGAGTATTAATGATGAAGTCCCGTCAATCGTTTCCGTCAACGAGCCGATGTCGCCGACCTTGAGTGCTTCCGCGTATCAACGAGCTCGCGTGCTCTTTCCCGTTTACATCGAGTATTTCATCACGATTTAACGGCCCCAAAGACTCGAGCTTTTCCCTGAAGACATGTACTCTGTACAAGAAAGTATATAAAGTACATTCCAGCTCTCTGAATCCACCTCCAATCCTTGATCAAATTAGTTTCGACTTAAATTGAATACTGCAAACAGTTTTAGTGATAACACATCTATTCAAAACAATGAAAAAAAAATACTATCGGCATGTAAAATTCATATTTTTGTGATATTATATGTAGAAACTGTGAAAACACGTTGCAGTTCAGAATATAAGTTAGTTTCACTATAAAATAAAATTCGCTTAGAAAAACCACACGTTACAGACAATTGTTAGCGTGCTGTAAATTATATTTAATTTCAATGTTGCGGAAAAACTCGACACAATTTAATTTCCCTATACAAGGTGTTTGAATCCCTTTTTAACAATGAAAACAAGTTAAATGTAGTTTAACCGGGTTTTTCTTTCAGGGAATTTGTAAGAAAATGTTTGTGTTACAGAAAATTGTTACCCTGTTGTAAATCATTTTTAAGCGAATTCGGATGTTGGAGGGGAAACTCGACTGCCGGCATTTCTTCGGAATCGATACATCGATCGGCCCAGGAGACTGGACCGACGTGAAAAACAAATTATGCAAATGTTTCAACAACGAACGCGTCCTTGTCTCGTTGTCGCGACGACAATGGAGGCGGACGTAAACAAGTTACGAAAAAGTCACTTTCATCCAACCCCCCGCCATGAAACGACCATACCATTTCCCTCCCTCCTGTCTTTCTCTTTCGCGTTTCCAATTTCGTTTTTCCATCCCCCTCGCCCCCTTATTCTTTATTCCCCCTCGGTTTTTTCAACTGACTAATCCCTTCTCTCTTTTTTTCCGATTTCAGTTGCACCAAAAAACGGATACCGTACCGAAAAAAAAAGATTCATGGAACCAATGAAATCTTTCTTCGAATAGTACAAAAATAAATATTTCGTTAACTCAAAGAATAATTATTTCACCCAAACTTGTTAAAGTTGCTACCAATTTAATAATAACACGTTTATATATTCTACGTGTCGAAACTCGCGAGATTTGATTTTTCGAAAAAAGAATTTACTCCGGACAAGATCCAAAAAAAATTCTTTTTTCCCAAAAATGAAATTTCGCGAGTTTCAAGACCTATATTAGGACCACCATAGATTATGGGTTAAAGTTTCAAATTATTCGGTGCGCCGAGTTTAGAGAAAAGTTTTGTACATATTTTGACGTTTTAATATATTTAGGAAGACCCTTTCATATCACCTTAACCCCATATTTTAATTTTAAAAAATCTTCCATTTAAAATTCATAATTTGAGTATTCTACTGCATTAGAGTTACCCCAGTAAAGGTAACTCGCAGAGTCGCATAGGGTCCCTAGGGTCTCATGTCCTATGGGGTCCTACGGGGTCCTATCCCCATGAATCGACCGCCGATCGTAAACTAGCCTTTAAGGGACGTGGAAAAACGAGGAACACCGACCCTGGGGTTTGTCATACAAAGGGCACATTTTTTCGGATTAAGGGCGTCCTTTGTATTCTGACCCCGCCGGAAAGGATTGCCGATGGCGTCGCGACGCGGCCGATCTTTGCCCGGCCAGATAAGCGCGTAATCGGCGTAATTTTGAGGGGTCCAAAAGAAGGGAAGAGAAGAGAAGGTGACCATGAAGGCGCCTAACCTAACCTCGCGTGCTGGGACGAGTCTCGAGCGGATCCTGACGCTCTGCTGTACTCTAGATTGCGGCAGCGATCCAGGGGGCGGAAGTCGTTACGCCTTATGGGAGCGAAGCGGTCACGGGGAAAAGCAAACACCGTGGGAAATGGAGCAGGGTGAAAGATGATCCATAGAGGTGACGCTCGAAATGACGATTTTGGCGGTGCCACGACGTCCTGTCGTCGGCCATCGCGTCTTAACGTGTAATGTAAAAGTGTCATATATGTACGAAAAAGTAAAAATATTTATAAAATTTTTCCCCAAACTGGATGCATCGAATAATTTGAAACTCTCGAAATTTAATTTTTCTAAACCAAAAATTTGTATTTATCCCGGGCAAGGACCAAAAAAAAAAGAAATTTTTCTTCGAAAAATGAAATTTTGTTAGTTTGAAAACATTCATAAGGATCTCCATAATATGGTGTTAAAGTTGTAGATTATTCGGTACACCCAGTTTGGAGAAAAGTTTTATATTTTGATTTTTTTTTGTGTATATATATATATGACACTTTCAAAACACCTTAAGGCCAGAAAGCACAAAAATTCGAGTTAAAACCCTTAACCAAAAATTACGTAACGCGAGATTCGAATTAATCAACCGATTTCCTAACAGCGGATTACCATAATCAACCTCCGGTTAGCCTAATTTTAGTCCTTGCAACGCGAATTTCACTAATCCGAGGTTAAGTAATCGTAATTAAGACATCTCACGGTAATCGCAGTTGGTGGCATGGAATTTTATTCTTCTCAATATGTTTATAATCACTTTGACTTTCGGGAAGAATCAAATTACAAGCGAATCGAGGCCTTCCTTAGAATCTACATCTTCATGTGGTAAAGTTTTAAATTATTCCGTGTATGTAATTAGAAGAAAGTATGTATAAACGACTGACTTTTTCTGTTGCTTTAAGGATACGGGAACATACTTGAAAAATGACCAAACGAGAAGCGATTTTTCAAAGTGCTTTTTTTTTTCTTTTGTTTAACGAAGAGGGTTATTTTTTTACCCCGTATATAGTAGACCGCGTCGTAGGATCATTTATATTTGTTAACGCTTATCGAGCAGTGGTCGATCTCAACGGACCTTTATTCAGTGATAACGTATCGACGAAACGGGAGTAAATTCGAGAAATATACGACGTGGCGGAAATTCCATCAGCCTGATTCTCACATATCGTGACAATTGCTCGTAACGCTTACAGAGGAGCAACGTGACGTCACATCCTGCAGGGCATTGGACCTGATAAAAGCAACGAGTCGTTTTGCGGATCGCGTCGTTAATATGGGTCAGCGAGAATTTGCATAAAAAGCGAGATGACAATTGACGAGCACCTACGTGCGTCGACTCGTCCTTCGTCGTTACTTCTCTAGGAGTCGATGGTATTGATTGTACAGTAGTGGACATACCTTCCCTGCGAATAACGTGTCGATAAAGTGATATGAAAGGGTCATTATACGTCAAGATATTTATGACAATTTTCTCCGAACTAGGTGCACCGAAATATTAGAAATGTTAACACGTTATGATGAAGGCCCAAGGAAGAACGCAACGCTCGTGAAATTTAATTTTTTACAAAAAAAATGTGATCTTGATTCTAATTTAGGTTAATAAAAAAAATATTTCGAAAAATGAAATTTCACGAGCATCGCGTTCTTCCTTAGGGCCTCCATATTTGCGTACAGAAGTTTCAAATGATTCGGTGCATCCAGTTTGGAGAAAAGTTTTATAAATAATTTGGCGTTTACATGTATAAAATGACCCTTTCATATTACCTTAAGGTGTATGAATACACGTTATTATGGAGACCCAAAGGAAGAACACGCTAGTGAAATTTAAAAAACTATGAAAATGGCTACCAAGTGCAAGAAATAACTTTACAGAAAGAGATAAAAATGGTTTTTACACGAGCTCTCAACGGAAATACACAATTAACCTATTTCGGAAGGGCCGACGTCGAGCAAGAACTCGCACGAGAGAAGAACGTTCGAGTGGGTCGCACGTGGCAGCGTCTGACGCGACGCCGAGATTCTTTCGATTCGATTGCCCCCTTTGTCCGGTTACACGGTTACGGGGTTAAAAAGAGAACTTGCAAAATTCAGCCTCATGCTGGCAGGAAGAGGTCGAGTGCGCCGATTATCGAGCCAGTGTCCCGAAAACGCGATTTCCGCCTCGAAAACTTCGGCCGCGTTCTCGCCGAAATCGATCGAGAAGGGATCGATTTTTTTTTCGATTTTATATTATACCATATTAGAAATTTTTTTTTTACTTTACGCTCCATCCGTCGTTTCAGAAATTCATATTTTTTCTACTTTGCGTGAAGATTCACTTTGCACTTAGGTTGCACCCGGATTGCACTTAAGCTGTACTCGAGTTGCACTTGGATCGCACCCAAATTTCACCCGAATCGCCCCAAAGTTGCACCTAAATTGTCCTCGAGTCGCACCTAAATTGCACCCAAGTCGCACTTGTGTTGCACCCGAATCGTCCCCCCCCCCCAAATAGCATTCAAATTGTACTCAAATCGCACCGAAATCGCACCAGAGTTGCCCTCGAATTGCACCCGAGATCGACCTTGGTTCCTGCGGAGACCACGCGGAGAACCCGGATGGGGTCAGCCCTTGGCGATCCCGTCGAGGTCAGGCAACTGCGAGGCTGCGATTTCGCGCCTAATTGCGAACGAATTGCTATTTCGATTAAAGCTTCGCGCGCTGGCCGGGAGTCGTGGGATCCTGGCGCGTAATGTGCCGCACCATCCATTACCCATCTCACGCGTCAATTCGCACGCTCACGGAATACCCGGATTAGGGGTATCGTTTGCCTGCGATGGTGGGCAGATTCCAATGGTCCGAGTGGCATACCTAGTGATGAGAAAACTTGGACTTGGTCTTGGACTCGCAATTTGCTCCTCGCTATCTTTTAGTGATGAGAAAAATCGATCTTGGCGATGCGATTTTGCTAAGTGTGTAAGAGTAAGACGTGAATATAATTGCAAGATCAAGACTACAACTTGCAAGGACAAGACTCGAAATTGTAAGATCGATACTCGAACGTTCAAAACCAAAACTCGACCATGCATGATCAACGTTCGAGAATCTGAGACCATGACCATGACCAAGACTTCCACGGTTTTGATCTTGCATTTGTTCGTCACTAGACATACAAAGCGATACCAGCGATCGCCATTAAACCTTTCAACCGTGGAACGGTTTCGATCGGGTAGCCGCTCTTTCCATCAACCGCCGAAAACCCGGAAAACCGATGACGACTCTTTTTCCCGTGACTTTTGGCGATTTTCCACGGTCCAGAGAAAGAGGTAGGGCTGATGGAATTTGACACGCACCGAGTGTCGATTACCAATCGAACTTATCCCCACCATGTTTTCGGCGACCCTAACGAGAATTCTCAATTCGTCACGAACGCGTTTTCAAAAAAGCGTGGAGGGAAGCCTCCGGTCTAAAAATGCTCCCGGTTTGAAAATGTACCCTGAGAAAAAAATGTGATCGCACCAAAAGAATATTTCTTTGCTGAATTATATTGAGAGAAACAATTCACTGAACCAAAGAAATATTTTTGTTGAATAGTACCAAAGAAACATATTGGTTAATTCAAAGAAAAATTATTTAATTCAAATAAACTCGAATAAATTTAGTGCAGCATTTCTGCTCGTGAAATTTCATTTTTCAAACAGAAATTTTTCTATTTATCCCAGACTAGAGCCAAGGACACATATTTTTGTTGAAAAATGAAACTTCATGAATATCACGTTCTTCCTCATAGTCTCCATAATCACGTGCCGCCCTGAGAAAAATGAGGTACTTGAAATCAAATAAATGTGCCTATTTAAAAATCGGATAATTGGCTCAAGTGAAATATTCATTGGCTGAAATAATTATTTCTTTCCGGGAATTAAAAATGAGATACTTTCAACTAAACGAAAAATGTAGAAATAAGTAAAAGTCTACTAGGTTCATATATGACCAAAATTCATTCGCCTCCAGTTGTACATTTTTCTTATAGCGAATTGTCAAATGATTCAGTGCACCGAGCATTATATATATAATGACCCATTCACATCATCTTAACGGTGGAAACGGCGACTTTTCCTGGAAACATCTTGATATTCTCCAGGAAGGAGCTCGTTTTGTAATTTGTACGCGCGATCGGCAGTTTCCCTTTGATCCTGACCGTTCCCTTACCTCGGAAACGCTCGCAGGAAATTCCCCCGAAGCCAGTTTCGGAACCAACCGCGGCAAACAGCCCGGAAGTACATTGCAACTCGATAGAGCGGTTCTTCCGAGCCGACAAGAGGGCTTGATAAGAGAGAACCTCGAGGCGGATCCGAACGCTCGATCGAGTTACGAATCGAGGGGGAGGATCAGGAAAGCGGAGACGACTCGGCAAGGATAACGGTCGATTCCCCTCGAAGGAACTCTGAAACTAGTCGATGGACGATGTAAGGGGCGATTCTCCTTTGAGGCTTGATAACGTGAACCGCGACGGCCAATCGAGCTGCTTAATTTAAATTCGTCCACGTAGCAGGAGGTTATTGCGAAACTTGGTCGCAAGATGGTTTACGGAAGTCGAGAATCGCGTTTAGTGACGAGCGAATGCAAGACCGGGACCAATCGACTAGGAAGTAAATTTATGTGTATAAGAAAAATATATACGGAGACAGATAACTTTCGGGTATAAAATATATCCGAGAACATATTTCCGGGAATTTTCTACCAAATATATACAGTGTATATTTAAAAAAAAAGTGTGTTTTTTTGTCCGAGACTAGAACCAAGGACATAATTTTTCTTTGAAAAGTGAAATTTCATGAGTATCGCGTTCTTCCTTAGGGCCTCCATAATCATATGCTGATGTTTTATATAACGTTATAATATTGATGCAAGTTCAAATTTTGACTCAAAATCGAATGAATTGGATTTGACGTCTCTTCGGAATCGTGACATCTTATTTGAGCCGATCTTTAAATTAAAATGTACATTTCTTTAGTACTAGTCAAAGAAATGTTTCTTTGGTTCGACGAATTAAGGTAATGCGAAATTGGCGTCGAAGAGGTTTCGTTTATGAAGCTTTTCTTCGAACTGGGTTTACCGAATCGTTTTAAACTTTACAATGTGAATATGGAAAATACAAAGAAGGTCCTGACACTCAAGAAATTTCAATCCTTTTTTTTTTTTAATTTGATTACAGGTACTTTTAAAATTTGGTACGAGAAATGAATTTTCATGAGTGTCAGGACCTTCTTTATAAACTGCACATTCACGGTGGAAAATCGGAAACGTATCCCCAATTCAGCGAAAAGTTTCACGAACGATCGACCCTTCGGATGCCACTTTCGCATCCCTTTAAGAAACTCGGTAGAGTTCCGCGTCAAATACATAAATACAAGCGCAGCGCTTATTTTATTTTCTCAGGGCAATAATCGAGTACGAAGGACTCGCGTGACCGAAATCTGTTGCCGAGGGGAATCCACGAGATGGCCGCGAAGTTAATTGAGAAATTCCAGGGAGCTTCCCTCGAGTCGTATCGCGAGTTTGTTGAATTTTGTCCGCAGGACCGAGGGAGATGAAGAAATCGGCCCATGGGTCCCTTCCGCGGCGGGTTCGTCGCGAACCGGACCTCTTTACGGTTCGCTCATCGAAACTTCCTTTGGCGTGTCCCCTCTCCGATCGTGAATCACGATCGATCGACTTTTTGCCCTTTCACTTGACCGAGACGCGCGCGTTCCGTCTATGCGCCTTGGCCGAATCCCTCGGCATGTTCAGGGACGTTTACGTGATCTGCGAACTGAGTAATGCGCGTAACGTTGCAGCGGAGGAATGCCATTTCTACGTGTGTCGGCAATATCGGTAGACGAGCTTTAAGGTGAAGTGAAACACGTCGAGCAACTTGATCGACGTCGATGAAGAAGATTTTTCTAAATGCTTACGTTGCCGACGTTCGTTTTTATATTGACAGCTGTGTCGGGAGGGGAATTCACAATTTTGAGAAAAGAGGGCAAAAGGTTGATCGTTTACTTTGAAAGGCTCGTATCAACCATTTTCGAAATACGTGAAATCGATTGTTACAATGAGTCTCCACTTTCGAGGTCTCGTTACAGATAAGCATCGCTCGAGTCTGAATGTAATCGACATGGATCACAATATCGTTGCCGGTAGCGCGCATGCGTTCCGTTTAAGGTTAAGCCGGCCGGAATACGTAACGGCGATTTCAAGCGGCTTTCAACCAAAGCCAATAAATGAAATCGCCTGAAAGTAAGAGTGTCGAGAGATCAACAAGTTCGAAAGTACACCCGCGAAACAAAACAAGCAACTTTATATTTTTTGGAACGAAAAATTTCATAAAAAAATATAATTCAGGGGATTTTAAGGCGATACCAAAGTGGCGCTTAAGAATCTCACTTATACATTTTTACGTCGAACTGGATGTATCGAGTCATTTGAAATTGTACCACTTGAATATTAAGTCTCTGAGAAAGGTTTTTACGCCCATGAAAAACTTTTTAAAAATTATTTATGAAAATTGAAATTTCAGGGGTGTAAGGATTTTTTTTTAATGCCTCCATATCTACGTGATAAAATTTCGAACGATTCGGTGCATCCAGTTTGAGGAAAAGTTTCCTTAGCAATGTAAGGAATTTCAGAGGCCACTTTCAAGTCCTCTTAATAAATAATCGGCTGATCCAATAATCCTCTAATATGAGGTAGGTAACGCCACGCGGAAACGCTTCGACGGATCAAATGGCGGCGTTGAGTAGAAAGTGGAATTTTCTCCCCCTCTGTCGAGCGCGTTTGATCCACTTTGCAGGCCTCGATACTCAGTTCCCGTGTATCAATGCCAGATCGACGATACGCTCGTGTCAGCGTGAAAGTCAGCTGCGTCCGAGTGCCGGTGAACCGCACAGGTGAACGTCGAAACTGCTAAGTGGATGAAACGTCGCTCAATTCGATTCTGACAAGTATCGATACGTAATAGTAACTCATGATGATTACAAATACACCTGAAAAATTGCGTCCAATTCCTGACGACTGCAACCAAACGGTCGACTTGGAATCGTTTTCCTGCAATTCTCCTAATTCCCTGCGACGCGAATCGGAATATCAAGCGCGGAACGCGAGTCATTCCCAAGTAGATAACGCGGTCAATTTTATGTCAAGATAATCGCCATCAGGTCGATAACGCAGCCTTAACGCTGCAGGATGTAACGGAATTTAAATGCCATGATAACCCTTCGATCATTGCACGTCTCGTGTGCAAGGCACCCGTAACTTGCCATTACATTAGTCGTCTCGAGCCCTCCTTTGCCCTGAATCACTTTTTAAGGCGATACGAAAGTGGTCTGTCGGGCGTCAAGTTACCAATAAAACTTTTCTCCGAACAAGCTGTACTGAATCCTTAGAAACTTTACCACGCGAATGTGGAGACCCTATGGAAGGTCCCTGTACCCATGAAATTCCAAATTTGTAGTAAATTTGTTTATAGCATTTATTATTTTCGGTGAAAATTGGAATTTCATGAGCACAGGGACCTTCCTCAGAGTTTTCGCATTCCGGTATTAAAATGTCAAGCGTGTATACGGGGGCCTTAGGTTCCTATGCCCATGAAATTTCAAATTTTTTAAAATTTGTTTATAAACATTTATTATTTTCGGTGATAACTGGAATTTTATGGGTGCAGGGACCTTTCTCGGGGTCTCCGCATTCATATGTTAAGATTTTAAACGATTCGGTGCCCCCAGTTCGTAGAAAAGTTACATAATCGAGGGCTCTCCTAGACGCTGCTTTCATATCACCCTAAGGACCCATTAACGATAATCTCCCGTTTTATCGTTCTCTCAAAGCAACGTACCTGAGTGCACTCCGGCGTCCTCTTCAGGGCCAACCGAGCCATCTTCGGCGTTTCTGTCGGCGTCGCGACGTCCAGAGGCGTCCGCTTCAGCAGAGGCATACTTCCCGGAGGTCCTGACCAAGGTGCTGGTGCTCCTGGCGAGCTTAGTACTATGAGTCCTGCGAATAAGGTTCCCAAAAGCGACATTCTGCTTCGGAGGTTTCTGTTCGATACTCCTGGTCCTTTCCGTTCTAGAAACCGTAGGTTGTCGCGCGTCCTTTCCGCGGACGGGATTCCGTTCCTTGCAGATGAGTCCTTTACCAGGATCAGGTGCAGTCCTATCCTCGAAAGACCCCAGGGTTACATTCAGCCTGCAGTCTGGTCTTTCGGTGCCAGGACTCTCCCCAATGGTGTCCCTTCTCCCCGCGAGCCTGTTCTGGAACTTCTCGATGGTCTTGAAGGACCTTGTCCTCTCGACCTTCTTCCTTTGCTCCAGAGCCTCGGCTAGACTGCACCTTGGGGCCTCGAATATCCTGGTCAAGGACTGCACTTTGCCGGAAGATTCTGGAGGTCCACCAACCCCATCATCCCCAACGAGGCCCTCGTTGCTCAAGGTCCTCGTCAGGATGGTCTTTGAGGTCCCTATGGGGAAAGTGTTGCAGGAGAACTTGTCCTCCAGACCAGTCGAGGTGTTGCTCTTGGCGAGTTTCGGGGTCTTTGCCGACTGTGGTCGCGATTCTCCATCTAGAGACACATAGAAGGTGGACCGACGCTTTGGGGAACCGTCCATGTTCTCCAGAGTCAACATCGCGAGGCCTGGATTCGAATTTTGAGTGCACGGCGGTCCGGATAATCAGGATCCTGGATTCACATCTTGGCCAGCTACCCAGGAGTCGTTCAGCTCGGTCGTTCCCACCAGAGATGATCAATAATTCGGACGATCAGGATCCTGACTTCACATCTTGGCTAGATGCCGAAGAATCGTTCAGCTCGACTTATCCCACGAAGAAGCAAGTACAGAGTTCGATTTTTGGGCAACGGTGATGAACTTTGATCAGAACGATCAGAACCCTGGATTTACATCTTGATTAGCTACCTAGGAGTCATCCAGCTCGGCTTTTCCCGCGACAACGCGAGAGGAGAGCCTACGCGGTCAGGGCAATCGATACGCTCATTGCGCCTTTCTCCCTCTCTCTTTCTTCCAGGGCTCGTCTTCTCTCCTTTGTCCTCCGTCTTCCCGAGGATCGGCTCGAAGAGAGGGAAAACCTCTGGGTCCAGTTACGCGTGCCTTGCTGGCAGGAAAACCACTGGCCTCCCTTGACACTCTCTTAGGAACCCAGAATTGTTGTCGCTGCTCTTCTGTTTTGGCTCCAAAGTCTTCTTACTCAGGGTTATTCAGATCATTTTTACGCGGTTCTTCATGCACACGTGTTCAATCTCGTGTGAACATCTTCTGTGGGGGTCACTTATTAGAGTTGGAGCTACCCGCGTCCCACACGTGTCGACATTGTTAATGTTGTTGCTTTCCAGGTTCGGAGTCCTTTTAGTTCATTTCATGTACGCCAATTACATCGATCTTTCACGCACACATGTTTATTCTTGTCAACATTACCCGCTGATCCTCATCCAACGTGTTGACATTGTTAATGTTGTTTTTCAGCTCGAGAGCCCTGTTAGTCGATTTTATGTACATTAATTACATCGACCTTTCACGTACACGTGATTATTGTTGCCAATACTTTGCTGGTCTCTGGAGATCACTTTTCAGAGCGTTGTCAGTGTTTAACACACGTCGACATAGTTGATGGCGTCGTTGTTGCTATTTACCTTCAGTCTTTTTTGTTGATTTTATATACACCAATTACATCGATTTACATACATTATTTATTGTTGCCCACACTTCGCTATTCTCTGGGGGTCACTCGTACAAGTGCTATCCGCTTAGAACTTTCCTAAACTTTGGTGATTTTCCGAAAATGGAGTTTCCTTGGCGTTGGCATCGATAGGGTCAACAGAGGGAGTGGATTCTTATTGGAGAGTCACCGACAATTCCTTGCCATCCTGTCTTCTACTCAAAAACGCGACTGTATCTTTCTACATCTAATTTATGAGCCCAAAATGAAGGCACATAGATCAACCTACTTGGCCTTCCACTTTTAAACACCGACCCTGATTGTTGGGTGCAGACACGTTTGTTGGGTGCACACCTGTCGACACTGGACCACTCCGCAGTTCTACAAATTTAATACAGGAATTTTATAAGCAGCTCCCGATTACCTACAATAATCCAACGTTTCCACCCCACAATGGGTGCGTTAGCCGATTGATATTCGAGAATTGATATACCACTCGATATCTCACCCAATGAATGTCGCCAGACACGCATACACCCTTGTACCGGTCAAGGTTTCAAAATTTCCAACTTTCCGGGGAGAAGAGAGCCGCATTCCACCCCCGCGACGGCGCGTCGGAGAAGTCGAGGCACGTTCTCACGAGAGACGCGGGTGCGAGCCCGTCACCCGCTCGCCAGACGGTCCCACGGCTATCTGCTCGGCTGCGCCGACTTTTTCTTACTGACTGCGCAGCGCCCCTGGCGGCGGACCCGCGCATTGGCGCGCCGACGTCTCTCTCGATCGCGTGGCGTAGCGCTCGGTGCCTCTCTCTCGTTCACGTGGCGCGGTGAATGTTGCGTCTCTCTCGTTCGCGTGGCGCGGCGCTCGCTGCCTCTCTTTCTCTCGCACAGTGTGATATTCGCTGCGTCTCTCTCTTTCCTTCGCATGGCTCGGTATTCGCTGCATCTCTTTTGTTCACGTAGCGCGGCGTTCGTTGCCTCTCTCTCATTCACGTAGCTCGACGTTCATTGCCTTTCTCTCATTCTCATAGCGCGGCACTCGTTGGCTCTCTCTTATTCACGTAGTACGGCGCTCGCTGTGTCTCTCTCATTCACGTAATGCAGCGCATGCTGCCTCTCTTTTACTCGCGCGGCGTGGTACTCGCTGCGTCTGTTTCAATCTCACAGCGCGACGCTCGTTGCATCTCTCTCGTTCGCATTGCGAGGTACTAGCTGCCTCTCTCTCGCTCTCCTTCTCTCGGCTTCTTGCTCGCATGTGATAGACTGCACTCGCGCCGACTTCCGCACGAGGAGACACCACGACGGCATGAGTGACCTCCCTAAGTTGAGGGTTGTCATGATCGATTTTTTTTTTATCGATCAGAAGGAAGTATGGAAATATGGAAAGTGTTGACTGCACGGCCCCGGAACGACTGATTAAATTTCAGTCTTAAGGATTTCATTTTACGGACTTAAGGGATGTTTTTAAAATTTTAAACGCGGTTTTCTGAGAAGAGTATTTTCATTTAATGATGGAAATTTTATGGTTATTGTCGAGGAACTTATTTTCTGACTCTCCAGCAAATTACGCATAATTCTGGAAGATTAAAGTTTCATTAAAAAAAATTAAAAAAGAATTGGTTGGTCTTGTAATGTAGTTAAATATATCCCGAAAATTTCATATAAAAGGTATATTTTCTTTTTATATAATTCCAAAAGTCATATAGTTGGAATTATAAACGCGATGGCCTCGATTAAGCGACTACCGATTTTCTTATACTGGGAAAGGAAATTTCACTACACCGAAGAAATATTTCTTTTAATTCAAAGAATATGTATTTTACTCAAGTATACTTGAATAAATTGGACGCAACGTTTCATCGGAATTATGAGAATTCATTTGAGTTTATTTCAGTTAAATGATTATCCTTTGAATTAAGAAAATATTTTACTGGTTCAATGAATCCTTTTTCTCAGGGTACTGTGACAGTATTTCCATCGAGAGTGGCCGAAATTGTCGGTAAATCCTCTGAAATCACGCGGTTGGAATTAATCTTGCAAACGTTACGAGGGCACCTTCATCGTTTACGGCTCCATGAATTTCCACCGTAAAGGGCGGCTTTGCGAACTAAGCGAGTGAACACGGAATCGTATATGGTGAATCGAGCGGTGCTGTTAAAAGGACCTCCTTTTGTATTTTCCGAAAATGCAGTTTCCACCGAGATTCCATCTCCGTGGGGGGAATAAAACGACGGGAGGGAATTTTCCGCTTTGAAAGCCGAACCGCTCTCTCCTGCTGCTCCAGTAAAATGGCGCGCCACTCGTAAAATTCATGCACTTTTCCAAAGTGGCAAATTATCCAGCGGTAAGCCGAGTTACGCGCGAGATTTAATTGCCGGATGCTGGACGAGTATGACGGTGCGACCGTGGAGAAAATTCCGATGATGGTCATACGACTGGAGAGAGATGTGCACCGAGAGAAAAGAAAGGAACATTTCTTCAAATAGTACCAAAGAAATATTTAATAAAGAATAATTGATTCAAACTCTAATAAAGGGAATGGAACATTTTTTTCGAATTATGGCAATTTATTTAAATTTATCTAAGATAAATAATTATTCTTTGAATTAACAGGGTATTTCTTTGGTTCAATGAAATTCTGTTCTCAGGGTGGAGATTAGGAAAGAGAAGGACGAAACGGAAGAAAAGTTGCTACGACGATTTCGCGGATTAAATTTTTAATTGGGGTACACCTCGCTTATAATTCACAGCTCGCTGGTGCAATTTAAACTGCGATACGCTTAAAATAGAGGACAGGAAAATTGGCAATGAAAGCGCGACTATTAAATGGGGAATTTTTCAATTAGGAGAGGAAGTACGATATTGGTTGAGTCGCGCTTAAATGGCGACTGGAAAATAGCAGTAGGTATGGTTATTGGAATGAAGCGAATTTAAATTGATATCTGCAGTAATCAAAGACATGCGAATTGGAAGGTTGTTAAATTTGGAGCAAGAACGGTCACGCGAATGGGGCTTGATTCGATATTGGTCATTAGTAGAAATTATGCCTCGATTTGTTGAAGAAAAAAATCGAAAGTATATAAGGTGACGTAAAAATGGGACTCGTTTGCGAAACTTTCCTCCAAATTGAGTGTATCGAATCGTTTCGATTGAAATTGCGTTTTTTTTGTAACTTGTTCGTAGACGTTTTTCTTTTTTTGTAAAAGTTGACATTTCACATAAAACTGTTGCTGGCATATTTTGGAGTATTTACACTATTCCGATGCAAAGCAATTTTTTTATTATGGATAAGAATTGTTTTCAGTCATCTTTACATTTTCCGAGGGAAGGAAAGTTTGTTGATACAATTGAAAATTATTTTCATACATGTAATGGCGAAAGGATCGAGGAAGGGAGCGACGTGGCTAAGAGCGATAAAATTGAAAATCAGAAGCCGATTGGAAATGTGGAATGTTTATAGCAGCAGCTTCTAAATTTTTCGTAGCAAGGAAAGTTTTTTATTATGACTGTGAATTATTTTCATACATGTTACGGAGAATAGATCGAGACGGGGAATAGCATGGCTAAAAAAAGCGATAAAATCGGAAATCAGAAACCGAGGGAAAATGCGCGAAACCGAATTCCCATCAGCGATGGGGTCCATCGGGTGGTCCTCGGTACTCTTTGTCCTCAGGCCTTTTTGCGCCTCGAAAAGTTCATATCGACTTACGCCTGGTGTACGTGCGCACGTTCCTAAGGTCCCCTCACGGGGCCGAGAAAAAATAGCCAGACGCGTCATACGATATTCACGAAACGGTGCGGATTAAGTCGCCGGTGACGAGCGCCATGGGGAAGCTTCGCATTTCCCCGTAGCGAATTCCCCATGAGACGTTCTACCATGCAACACCAAGTGTCTTCGTCGTCTACGAAGGTGTTTTCGTCATTATGGATCTATGAAAAGATAGATGGAGCATAAAGTGAGATATTAGACAAGCTCCGAACGGAAGGGGAGAGACTATGGCGGCCATCTTGCTAGGCTACAAACATACGATAAATTCACGTATTTGTGACAAGGAGCAACAAACGTGTTGGTGTGGCGTCTTTTTTCTAGAATGATAACGCGCGAGGGTAACAAAAGTAGCAAGGAAAATGTATTTAAAATCCGGGATCGATCCGAAATGGAGATAACGGGCGAAAAAGGGGACGTTAAAATGGCGGAAAAGGGGTAGCTCGAAATGTGGATGGTATACGGATAACAATTCCGTCCGACTTTTTCTTTGGTGAAGTACTTCGTGCTTGGTGTACCATTCAGCTGGAACGAAACCGCATAGGTGCTGTTCGTTGCACCGTTAAGTAAATATAGTAGCTTTCCTTTGGAGGTCTTACGTGTTGACTCCGGAAACCCGTGTAAAGAGAGGAAAAGCGATATAAGAAAAATGTAGACACTTGCGTAAAGGAACATGCAAGCGAAGCTGTTACTCTATGGCAACGCGTCGATGCACATAATATTTACTGTAAAACTTTGGCCGTAAGTAAATGTTGTCACAGTGCACTTATTCGCATAATTCGTTTAAATTAATTCTTTTTAAAAGATAACAACTAATTTTCTTCTGATCTGTTTTCAGAAACTAAAAAATTGTTTTGAGATACTAATTTTTTTCTAAGAAAATGGCTTTCACTCGAAGAAGGTTGCCTGGAGTCGCAGGTAAAATGGGGAAAACGGAGATAAAGGCGCGGAATAATTCAGCCGAAAAAGCTTGCACCTGTCTCGATGGCGAAAAGAGGCCAAGAGCCCCAAACCAGAAGCGGAGGCAATCGACTCGGCGCAGGTTCATCGGTATAATTTTCTTCAGCAATTAACTAAATTAATTTTCTTCAGAAACTAATTTTCTTCAAAAAAATATCTTTCACTCGAATAAGGCAAGGTCTAGAGTCACAGGTAAAACGGGAAAGAGGGAGATAAAGACACGGAATAATTCGTTCGAAAAAAGCTTGCACCTGTCTCGATGGCGAAAAGAGGCCAAGAGCCAGAAACCAGAAGCGGAAGGCAATTGGCTCGGCGCAGGTTCATCGGCCTGCAGCCTCTCCCAAGAGGAGCGAATCGCGCGGGGTTCGACGGACCGCTGCAGAAGGGCGCGCGCCTGCGCCTTTGTGCGAAATTTAAGGGCTCTCCACTTTTAATTTACGAGAGCGCACCGACTACGAGGAACGGGGAGAACGCGCATTTTTCCGAGCTATAAATAACGCGAACTTAGGCCGCGAGCGAGAGAGAGGACGAGAGGGGCGAGCGAGAGAGACGTCAAAGTCAAAACCGTCGCGCGAGAACTGAAGACGTTCCTCATTGAAGCTTCCATCTAGCCGAGTTTCATTTTTTCAAATATATCTCAACTAAATATATAAATATTTAGATAGTAAGTGAATTAATAAATGGATTAATAAATTAAAGAGTGCTTAAAGTCCCCAATCAAGGGGACGGAAGGAAAGAACGATTTTTTATTAAAAAAATTAATCCATACGAACCCATGTATCAATATCAGAATTAATCAAAATCATGATTTTTAAAAACATTTTTATTATTTCAATGAATACCTCTTTTCAGAGATTAGGTTAGATTCATATTAATTACATATCGAAACTGGTTTACATAGTGGCTAAATATTTCCATATTAAAATGTGAACATTTTGAATTAGTGGTAGAATATTTAATCGTCGTTTACCTAATATTGGGTTAATATTCTAATATATTGCCTATAGAGTTTTGGTTTTTCGTCTTTATATACATATTTTGGAGGAAATTAGTCCAATTCTTTGTTTCTTTGCCACCCGACACCTTACATACCCATGTTCAGATCGATCAATCGATATGCGATCGATCATGGTCCTTTATTATTTAGAATAGTGTCGCTTCTCTCCACACCGGAATGAGATGAACGATTAAAATTATAGGTTAACAGAAATTCATCGTTACGTTTCTGGATCGGCATTGAGTACACGTTTGGACAAGAAAGGACAATCGAGGAAGAAAATCCGATAAATCATCTGGTAAAGAGATCGAGAACCAGGGATGTCGTAACCCCAGATTTTTTAAAACGATCGGTGTTTGAAAATTCGACAGGTATTCATTAACCTGCAATTAAAAGGATCATATATAAAAAACTTGAGACTTAACACGGAGAAAAAAAATTCATTGAACAAGCAAAATATTTTGTTAAGTTAAAGAATAATTATTCGACTCGAATAAACTCAAATAAATCGTCACAATTCCGAAGAAATGTTGCATCCAATTTATTCGCGTTTGAGTCAATTATTCATTGAATTAACAAATTATTTCTTTGAGACTTGAGTTTCAGTCAAATAATTGGTACCAAGAAATATTTTGTTAATAGCAAAAATAAGTATTTGACTCAGGTAAATTCGAATGAATTGCCATAGTTCGAAAGAAACGTTCCATTAAATTTATTTGTATTTGAGTCAATTATTATAGTTTGAATTAGTTAACCAAACATTTTGTTGGCACTATTCAAAGAAATATTTTACAGGTTCAATGAAAGTTTTTACTCAGCGTAGGGAAAATGTCACGCAGAATTTCCATCGTGAATCAGCGAGTGTTGCAGATTGATGTACAGAATTTCCATGAGAAGAGCAGCAGGCTGAGGAATGAATTTGCATTTGACTGCATTCGACACAACGTGGTATTTTCGCTGAAGACGAGCACATGACGAGCGGACGTTCGAGTCCCATTAAGGTCGTGTTGTGTGAATCTCGAGGGACCCCATGGATTTCCTTTCAGCTACCCCACAGTGGGAAAATCGACGCTCGAGATAGTTCCATGACAAACCTAGTGACTCATAGAACTCGGCCAACCGGTTCTACGAAGGTGGATTAAAGTCAGTTCGAGTCCATTTAACTCGTAACCGGATTCGAGAGACCCTTAATCATTACATCGAGAACTCGGGTTATCGACTCGATCGATATAAGCAATTCCGCCGTTCATTTCTCATTCTTTCAATGTTCTTCTTATTTACTCTTGAAGAATTATTTCTCGTTCAAGTCAGATCATCAGGGGACGCGAAAGATTCGAAATTCATGGTTTCTCTTATTTAACAATGGTGAATTTTTTATTTTCGATTCAAGGGGGCCGAAGGATTCAAAATTTACTTCTTTATTTACCCACGGTGAATTTGTTCGAATCGAGACGTTCGAAGGATTAAAATTCATAATTTTTCTTATTCAACCTTGGTGAAGTATCTTTTTTCGAATGAGATCATCGATGGGATAGAGGAATTCGAAATTTACGATTTTTTTTTTATGTATGTTTGAAGAATTATCTTTTCTTTGAACGAGATCATCGAGGGGCTCGAAGGACTCGAAAATTATGGTTTTTCTTATTTAACCTTGGTGAATTTTCTTTTTTTCGAGTGAGATCATCGATGGGCTCGAAAAATGTGAAATTCATGGTTTTTCCGGTTTGCAGAGAGAAGTGAAAAGCCACATTTGCACACACTCGAGCTACGCAAAGCAGAAAAGGTGTTTCGCAATCAAGGGAGTGGTATTGAAAAGGAAATGAAGTAAACCGGACTGTAGGAGAAAAATCGGTATTTACTCTTGACTACTACCACAGGTTGAGTTGATATAAATAATTTAATTAAAATTGCGATTTCAATTATCGCTTCGTAAATAACATAATATTTAAATGTGCAAGTAATGTACATAGCCGCATAAAAACGGTTTCTTCGACAACCAAAGAAGATCCTACATCGCGCAAGTACTCGTATAAATAAATTACCGTATTTTTCAATTCTTTTTTTTTAAATCATGATTGATTAATGATTCCATGATTTTTTTAGTTTTCTATAATGAATAATAATTTTTTTTTTAATTAATGATTTTCGAGTTTTCAAAAGAAATCATGCTTCGTTTAAATCAACGACTTTCGAGATTCTAAAGGAAATCGCGATTTTTAAATCAACAATTCCTGAACTTTTAACAGAAATCATGATTTTGATCAATTCTAAATTATCGAAAAGGGTTCGTTTTCGGAATTTGTGGGCTACACGTTGCTTTTGATTTTTCCATATGTGCGAGGAACAAGGACCAAAAGTGTCGGAAAATTTTGGAAAATTCCCAAAGAGCTCATCGTTAGTCCGAAGAGGTCCGCGAACGTAGACTTGCTGCCATGACGGAGGTAGTGCCTCTTAGCTTGATCCCTCCCGTTTCAACTCGTATTCCATCCCTCGGTTTTTCTTCTTTCCTTCGTTTTAATTGGTCTAACGAGCACTGCCGGAGCCAAGGAACGTCTAGAAAATGCGGCCAATACTTTGCGAGTCGGCCAGTAACGAACGTTAATCGAGTATGACAAACGATCTTCGATGCTCGGCGTTTTTATCGAGACAAATCGGGAGATGCCGTCAATGTTGCCAGGTCTGAAGATTTCTCCTGAAACCGGAGGAAATTTCGAAAATGATAGACTGAAGAATTAAGGATTTTTATTAGTAAATCTATGGAATTTGTTGTTTAAGTTTTAGGTATTTATCCTGAGAGAAAAAAAAAAGAGAAAAAAAAAAGTAATTTTAACTCATTTTCTGAGTTAATTGTGGAGAACTTGATATGCAAATTGGTTTTGATTTAATTTGGAGCTAAATCACAATTTGGAGTTGAGTAAACTCACTTTAAGTTGAATCGACTCTTTTTTTCACCTAAATTGTTGGAGATGAATTTACTGTTTTTTTTTTCTCAGGGTAAAATCCGAAGTGAGAGACGAACACATTTATAGAATTTATATCCTTTGTTTTTTAAACGAGTAATGATCGGTAAAACCGGGAAAAATTACGAGTACCGGAACTCGAGGTCAGGTTGTCCTTTTATTAATTAATTTATTTGTTAGATATTGAGAAAATCAATCTCGATCCAAAGTGGCGCCACATGAGCGAAAAATGTCCTTGCAGAAATCTAAAAGAATTATTTGCTCCGATCGGAAGAAATTGTTAGTTTTAGTCTGAAGATTTTGAAAATCTCAACCTGGAAACACTGATTAACGTGCACTCGATTGTTGTGAAGAGATTAAAATAAAATTGTACGAAATAAATTGAAATCGCGTCGCTGGAGAATGGGAAGAAAATGAATGATCCCTTAAAGGTTTGTAGTTTGGGGCCACAAATCTCACGCTGGTCCAGCTATCCTCCAGGATCTACAGTTTTAGAGTGTCGATTGATAAACAATCAACCAATTGCCAATGTCGTCCAGATTCCGCCAATTTCGAGTACCAAAAATCTGCGTCTTGTCGTGGAGACGAAGAGATCCGACGGAGGACCCACTTCGAGGTACCCTTAAGATGTTATGAAAATGTCATATGCACCAAAAAGATCAAATATTTATAAAACTTTTCTCTAAACTGGAAGCAATGAATAATTTGAAACATTGACACGTGATTATAAAGGCATTAAAACTCGCGAACTTTCCTTCTTCCCCCAAAAAATGTATTTATCCCGGACAGGAACCAAAAAATACATTTTTTTTCGGAAAAAGAAATTTCGTGAGTTTCAAGACTTTCATTAGGACCTCCATAATCACGTGTTAAAGTTTGAAATAATTTAACGTTTTGATATATATAGAATGACCCTTTCATAACACCTTAATTACTCCTGTATCCTAACTCCTGGAGTTTGAATTCGATCTTTTCCATTTTTCTTCCATAGAGTAACGGCTTGTCAGCAAGACAAATCTTTTGAGAGTAGAGAATGGAGTCTGAAACCGATTTCCTATTCTTTGGAGACGAGTCTCTGCCCAAACGGAGCCGTTGCTCGAGCCGGCAAGATGGCGCCCATCAAAGAGTCTTCCGTCTGCAAAAGAGTAGAGACAACAGTCGAAACGAGAGATCTTGGAGACTGTTCCGGTCCAGTTTCAAGAATCGTCTATGGGTCGCCGGAAACAAAGGTTCCAGGAACCAGATGTGAATATCGAGTTCCGATGACGGTCATAGAGTGTGTTCCGGAAGTGGCGAAAGTGACACAAACTGTTACCGATGTAGAAGATGCTCGCCGAAATCCGAAATCTTGTCTGCAGACTTTTGTCAGACACGGCGGTGAATGTCCTACAGTGACTGTGGTCGGGGTGGATCCTTTGCAGGATTCGTCGGATGCAATTGGCTACATCGAGACGAGAGTCGATCACTGTGGACCACGTGCGACGGTTTTGAGTCTTCCTGGAGAAGATTCTCACAATGTCTGTGCGTTTGCAGAGTCTGTAGCTAACAATGACGGCCCTGTCGCAAGGATAACCCAGAAACTTGAGCCATTGCGGCATCACGTGGATCCTTGTTCACCAAAAGGACTTCCAGGTCTTTGTTTAGCGAACAAATCCTCTGAGAGTAGAAACATCGCAAGGATAACCCAGAAGCTGGACCAGGTGGAGCATAGTACGGATCCTTGTTCGTTAAAAGAACTTCCAGCACATTGTTCAGCGAACAAATCCTCTGAAAGAAAAAAACTCGACCAGTTGGGGCATAATACGGATCCTTGTTCGTCAAAAGGACTTCCAGCTCTTTGTTCATCGAACAAATTCTCCAAAAATAAAAGTACCGCAAAAATAGAAGACGCGAGATTCTACAGTCATCCTAAGAAAGGGAAAAGACCTCCAGCAATAGATCGAAGGAACGGACTGGATCCTCCGTCACCAAAAGGACGTCGAGGGAGAAGATCTTTTCCAGACTCTTGTGCGTCTTTTCGAGCACAAAATTCTCGATCTGATCTATTGCATCCCGTGTCCTCACCTTGTCCACCTTTACCCTGTGTGTCCATGCCAATCTCAGTGAATCTTGCGACAAATTCGTGTCCTCCAATCGGATTTCCATGCTTCCAAAAAATTGATCAGCGACCTCCATGGAGGCCTCCTTCTACACCTCGGAAAATCGCATCGGATTTGGAAAAGTCTGTGATAAAATCTGATGTCCCTCCACCGAAGCGGTCCGAAGAACCGAGAAAGACTTCAATTAAGGATTGCAAAGCACCGAGACGAACGAATCCTCCATCAAGAAAATGTTCCAGCAATTTTGAGATCGTTTCTCTGCCCTGTGAAGAGGAGCTTCTTAGATGCTGGAGACACTACATACCCGAACGGCAACTCGCCAATTTTGAGTTCTGCAGATCGAAGCGCAATGGTCTACAAGACGAGTGCTATCTTTCTGTTCCTCGGGCTGTGATTATAGCTAAAAGGGCGGAGAAACGGCGGAAACGGGAGGCTGAAAAGTCAAAGGCATCTGGAGATGGAATTCCGAATGATGGAGCACGACTTCGGCTCAACGACGCCGACATCGCAGCTTTGAGATGCTCCAAGGAATGAAGAAAACGAAATCAGTCTTTCTATGAATTTGTGTCGTCTATGTCTCGTGGTAGAAACTTGTAATTGATAAGAAATATCGCTGGGATCGAATATTGCCCTGTTTACCCCATATCAACATACGAGCATTCCATGGTACAAATTGTAATTAATATGAGAAATTATTTGAATTTAAATTTTACTCCCTTTACTCCCATGTCGTCTACGTAGAAATGTATCACTAGTATCCCTGAAATATCATTTTTCATGAAAATTAAATCATGTTTCCATATAAATAAAAAAAAAAATGAAATTCCATGAGTGTCGAAACCTTCCTTAAAGCCTCCACATACACGTGGTAAAATTTCAAATGATTTGATAATCCCAGTTCGGAGAAAAGTGTCAGACTATTGAGGTACTACTTTCATATCGCCTTAAGCGCAGACATTCGATAAGAATCAATATGGAGATATGGGTGATTATTTGATATTTCCTTTTTCTTTCGTTAATTTAGCAGAAATATCGGGTGTTTATCGATGATGGGACATGAAGAGACAAAAGAAACCAATGAAGACTTTAAAACGCGCGTCCGACAGAAATGACCGGAACGCACGTGCGACATTCGCCATTATGGTTCGCATTCCAGCAGGAAATAACGGATCTCGGGATGTCTGCGATGTCGCACGCGACTTCCGGCGTACCACGCTGACACCTTGTTAGGTAAGTAATAATTATGCACTTTTTGTTTCATGCAAATTGTCGGCTCGCCTTTGGCTTCCCTACGCTCAATGGCATCAAGCATGTTTTTTTTTGT
This sequence comes from Orussus abietinus, assembly GCF_000612105.2. Taxonomy (NCBI): domain Eukaryota; kingdom Metazoa; phylum Arthropoda; class Insecta; order Hymenoptera; family Orussidae; genus Orussus; species Orussus abietinus. The sequence continues at coordinate 137,276 of NW_019394880.1, read as the reverse complement.
ACCACATGTTCCGTTGCCCCAATGATATTCAACCGTTTTCCCGATAAGTATTTCGTCTTAATAGGAGCTCTAAAATAAAACGAAGCAACTTTTTAAGGCGATATGAGAGTAGCACCTGAAGCACCAATTATTTTATAATAATACCGATAATAATTTTCTCCCAACTGGGTGTACAGAATCGGTTGAAATCTTACCACTTGAATATAGAGACTGTAAGGAAGGTTCTGACAACTATGAAATTTCAATTGTACCAGAATTAAAAAAGGTTTATAAACAAATTAATGGGAAGTAAAATTTTACGGGCGTCGTTTCATTTATCACAAAAAAGTTTTTGTAAACAAATGAATAAAGATAAAATTTCACGGCTGTCAATTTTAATTTTCCACAAAAAAACTAAAATGTTTATAAACGGATTGATAAAAATAAAGTGTGGGTGTTAAGTATCATTTGTGACAAAAAATAAAAAATATTAACAGACAAATTACCAAAAATAAGATTTTATGGGTGGCGAGATCTGTAGGGTTTTCAGATTCTCGTGATAAAATTGCAAACGATTCGGTACATTCAATTTGCAAGAAAGTTTTATAAACAATTGACCCCGCGGAAACCACTTTCATATCACCTTAAGACTTTGTAACAGAAAAAACCAAGCGCAGGACATTTTTCGGGTCGATATTTTAACCATACCTGAGAAATTTTCCTCGCTAGCAAGAAATGGATTACAAGAACGGTTGGGAAAGCTGAAGAAAATCTGAAGAAGGCGTGCAGAAACATTTTCTCGGTTTAAGAGGCGATCCCTGCGTTCGCATGCCAGGTTCCGTTTAAGAAGGCCTTCGCTAATGGAGCTACCTGTTGTGTCAACCCTGACCAATCTCAAGGTCTGGCCTCGATCGGTATTTCAGTTTCCTCCTCGTCGAATTCCCCGAGTCGGGTCTCGAGGAATGCGCATTTTCGCACGCGCGTCGATTGCGAAAGGTCGCCGACATTTGGTTCGGTCGTTCTTCGGAACGGAGACGAAGGCAAAGGGAAAGAGAATGACAGAAGGAGAAAGGAAAAAAAAGAACAGCCACCGAGCCGGAGCTTTGTACGCGCAGAAAAATATTTCAGATCAACAGACGGATTTTTTCTTTAAGGCGGTGTGAAAGTGGCGTTAAAGAGGTCTCGTTTATGAAACTTTTCTCCGAACCGAGTATACCGATTCGTTTCAAACTTCACAACGATAATATTTAGGCCATAAGAAAGGTCCTGACATCCATGAAATTTCAATTTATTTAAGTTTAATTGTGGGTATTTTAAACATCTTTTTTATAAATAATGAAATTTCACGGGCGTTGGGACCTTCCTTATAGTCTCCATACTGACGTTGTAAATTCTGAAACGAATCGGTACATCAAGTGAACCTTGGTTTAATGAACTGTTATGGTTTAATGAATTAATGTGTTGGTTGTGAATGATTTGGTTTACTCAACTGAAATGTTTCTTAAAATTAAGCAGATGTAGTCAAACGATTTTGTTCAAGGAATTACATTTTTTTTCCTGCATGTGGCCAAGAATCAATAGGGAATGGGAGGGAACGAGCGAGATACAGGCAAGAAGTTCTATTTGAGAGCCAAAAAAGAGAGGCCGCTGATATTCGAGAGATTTACAAAGTCACGCGCGAAAATCCCTCGCGAGTTGAGAGAGAGAGCGACAGAGAGGGAAAGAACGAGGGACCAGGGGGAGAGAAAGACAGAGACGCCGATTTACCAGCCAAGAACTGCACAAGAAGTGTAATCGACGTGGAAAGATATAGAAACGCGTTTCGAACGCGAAGATGCACATCTCGGAATTGGGTCGATCCACAGAGAGTGGAACTAAATATAATAAACAATATAAATCCTACACGAAGAAACAAAATTAATTCATTGAACAATGTCGTTTGATTGACATTTCGTTAATTGAGAGTATTACTTTTAGTACTAGTAAAGAGTTTGAAATAGGAGTGCGTTTCAATAGCGAGTGTCGGCACGCGTGGATGCGAAGAGGACAGAGGAGACATGGAAAAAGAGGGACCGGGGGAAAAGGGAAGGGAGCACCACCGACATGTAGCTTTGGCTAGCGCGGGGAGAGAGAGATGCGAGATACGTGACCGCTCGGCACGGGAATAGACTCGACTCGCCGAAACTCCTGGCAGGTCCGCACCCGACCGCTCTCCGCCCGCGACTGGCCGAGCGCGGATCCTGCTCGACCAATAAGAGCACCGCGACTCGTAGCAGCGGCGCATGCGCGAAATGTACCGGACGGCGCGGGAAGATTCAGCTATACGGGAAAGAAAAGAAAGAAATTTGCACTTCTAGCAAAGGACAACATTGGTGATAAATTTTTCCTGTTGCAAGAATAATTGCGCCAAGAGCAAAAATGATTGCGATTATATCGAACGTAGATGCAACCATTGGAGAGCGTTCTTTAGAAAAGTTCCATCCTAATTGCTTCCTAAATTAGCAAATGATTGACGGAGCATGACGGAGAAATGAGAAATGCTTCCTAAATTAGCAAATGAATTCGCAGCAACAGTTAAGAAATGTTGTTGTCCCTACTCGGACAAATAAGCGATATACAATTTATTATTTGCTAGAAAAGAATATTGCAATCGTGAATAGAATGTGTGTTATCTCGTTAAAAATCATTTATGCTCCATCCGTGTCTTCATAAGTCTAGGAAGAATGCTGCTAGGCCTTTGAAATTCTTGGCATGACCGGTGGTGGCGCCTCATTACGAATACTCTGAGGTACCAACACAGTCGTCGATAAAGTAGATCTCGCATACCCTGTGAGAATCGTTCGTTTTACGCACCGATCGAGTTTCAACCACCATCGACTATGAAATTCCGATAACGTAGAGACCGGATGAAGCTACACAGAGAAAAAAAATGTTATCGAACTCGAGAAATATTTCTTTGAGTAGTACCAAAGAAATATTTTGTTAATTCGGAAAATAATTATTTGGCTCAATTAAACTCGCATAAATTGGATGCAACGTTTCTTCAGAATTATGACAATTTATTTGAGTTTACTTGAATCAAATAATAATATAAATATTTCTTCGGTTCAATGAATTTTTTATTGATAATGTTTCATGGAAATTTTCTAAGAATCGTTAATTTTGTGAACCAATTGTATAATCGAGCTTTTAATCATCACGGGCTATGAAATTTTTATAATGTAAAGGCCGGACGATGTTACTTTAGAATAAAGTTTGTCTAAACAAGATTTCGTCCACTATTAAATTATTGGCAGGAAAAAAGCACGTAGACGGTATGTAATTAGGTCGATTAAATGTTAAAACCGTTATTACGGGAATGTCGCGTTATTTCGACGACAAAGCCATTTCCGTCGATTGGACCGACGCGTTTCGACGACACGACGGGGAGTTTCATTAACGCTTGCAACGGACGATCGTACGCTTTTGTCATAACGATACTTGACGAAGAAACGAGACAAGGAGCGTAATTACTCTTTCCTCACCCGCAAATTCCATTCTCCTGGTTTTACCCCGCCATAACGACACTGCCGAGTCAAACCGGAAAACATTGAATGCGTTTGTCCGTGTACAAATGAAACAGGAGTAATCCCTAATCTAATACATTTTTTCTTCAGTTAATTATTTACTAGGTTACTCTTCATCGAGAGTAATTTCCATTCCGTAATTCGCTATTCATCCCATATCGACATGTTTCAGGTACAATTAATTTACATCGAGTCGCACTTTTTCGATTGGACATCATTGGAAAAAGTCGACAATTTCTCTGATGTTTTTTGCACCGAGAAAAAAATTCATTGAACCAAAGAAATATTTCTTTGAATAGTACCAAAGAAATATTTGGTTAATCCAAATTATTTGACTCAAATAAGCTCGAATTAATTGGATGTAAAGTTTATTTGGAATTATGACAATTTATTTGAGTCAAATTCTTGGAATTAACAAAATATTTCTTTGACTCAATGAATGTTTTTTCTCGGTGCGAAATTTATTTATATCGGCTTTGGGCATCGAGCAGGTTCAAAAGGACATTTTTTTCACAGGGTAAACAGACTCGTAAGGCACAATGCGTACATTAATTATTACCGCATGATTTTTTTTTGTTCGTATACGCACTGGATAAATTAGTGCTTAGAACTCTGAGAAATCGCCTCTAATTGCTCACGCATAGGCGTTAAAGTCGCGCTCTCATCTCGGCGCCTACCTAAGTTTCAGCTCTACCAACCTCATGATTAAAATCCTACGTGTTCTCGATGTACGGCGGTGCATGTCAAATGGAAGTGTAATAACGGCGCCATAGAAAACGATACCCGGCACTCCGAAATTTACGGATTTCTTTGAAACTCGAGACCGCACGCCGACTAAGCTGTGAATCCAAGATTCACTTGAACGTGTCAATGGATTTTTTTCAATGAACAAATATGATTGGTCGAATTTATAAATGTGTTTTAGCTCAGTTCATCTCGTGATTAATTCGTGATAAATTTTATCTATGAACAAATGTGATTGCTTGAATTTTTAAATGCCGTGTCTCAGCTCTGCCAATCTCGTGATTTATCCGCGATTAATTTCTCCAATAAGCAAATACGATTGCTCGAATTTTCAAATGTGGTGTTTTATTTCTGCTAATCTTGTTGTTTACTTGTGATGAATTTCTTTGATAAACAGATACGATTGTTCGATTTTTAAAATGTGGGATTTATGTAACGTAGTATTATGTGTACATACACATTGTCATACAGCTGATCGTGGGATCTTTCGAGGACATCGTGCGAAAGAATTTAGAATACACTTATCCTAATTTCGTAGAGGAAAGGGGATAAAGCATTGGTTGATGACATCTCTGCAGAGATACGGAGGATATCGTCATACAAACAAACCGATTGGATCTCACTGCGATAGGACGTCCTTCTCTTCGCAGCTTGATTATTCATTCGAGAGTCGCTCGTTAAAACGGTTGAAACGCGGAAATGGAGTTGCAATTACGGTATGACGTTGGCATTGCATGTAGTGATGAGCATCTTTAAGATCAGAACCAAGACTATCATGGCCTTGCAAATGGTGCAAAACCAAGGACCAAGACAAATTTTGCTCATACCTTTAACTGATAAAAAAAAAGGGGCAAGACGCACACCAAGACCGATTTTGTTCATTATCACCTTTTACCGCTGAAAAGATTCAGCACCAACACTAAGGTCAATTTTGCTTATCATTTGCTCCGTTCCAGCAGTAAATTATCGTCACAGGTGACTAAATGGAATTTAAATTCGCGTTTATGTTCCTAAGGCACAATTGGCCCCTAGGATGACGAGTTTATATTTACCATGGGGATAATTCGCTCGACATCGACGATTTCTGCTTTAAGGCGTGGGTCTTAGTTGACAAGGGTGAACGGGGCAGAGGATGACGATACCCTCTCGGTAGCTATGTCGCAATTCTCGTGAATAATCACCATATCGCCATTGTCGGCGCATAGTCGACTATCGGACACGCCCGTGTATTTTGCGACCCACGTATCGCAGCGACAGGATTTCGATTGGCGCCTTTATCGATACCGAACGCGACGGAATGTAAGATTTACCGGAGGAACCTTTTAAACCAGTTACCAAAAACGAAAGCAATATAGATCATGCTTTCGAATTTTTGGGGAGGGACTTTTCCAGAGTATCGATTCTTGATCTTACCTCCATTATCTTGCCCACTTCTGTCTAACCGAGAGCCTTTGGAAAGGGATCTTGATTTCGACTCACCTGTAACAGAAAGACAAACAGTAGTTATGAGTGCGATGGTATTATTTAACGACCGGTAATTGACGCGTTTAATTTTTGTACTATCGCTGAAATTGGGATGACAATGTTTAGCAGTAGAAAATGATGGTTCGCCAAACTTGATATCGCGACCAATGAAATTCCTCTGAGGGTATCGTTTTCTATTTCCCGACACCGTTTTATGGAATTTCTCATTGCGGTCCAAACGAAGATCTTGAAACTCGCGAAATTTCATTTTTAGAAAAAAAAGAGTTTCGAATTTGTCCCGAACAAGAACCAAAGAAAGCTATTTTTCTTTTCGAAAACTGGGATTTTGTGAGTTTCAAAATCTTTCTTAGGGCTTCCATAATCACGTGTTAAAGTTTCAACTTTAATAATTTTCACAATATTCGGTGTACCCAATTTGGAGAAACGTTTCATAAATATTTTCACCTCTCGATATAGTGTATAGAATGACCCTTTCATATCACCTTAAATAGTTACGATATATAAAAAAAAAATCGCGATTGTAATTGTGATTTAAGGTAATGTGAAAGTGGCGTCGAAGAGGTTTTGTTTATAAAACTTTTATCCCAATTCGGTTTACCGAATAGTTTGAAACTTTACAACGTGAATAGGTAGACTATAAGGAAGGTCCTGCCACTCGTAAAATTTTAATTCTTTTCAAATTTGTTTATTGGTATTTTAAAAATAGTTTATAAAAAAGGAAATCTCGCCAGTTTCAGGACCTACCTTAGGGTATCCATATTCACATTTTAAAGTATGAAACGATTTGAGACACCCAGTTCGGAGAAGTTTTATGAACAATTGAGCTTTTAGATGCCGCTTTCACATCCCTTTAAACAAAGTCAGCGATTCTTGATTTTTTAAAAAGAAATCATTAATCTTATCAATCCTGATACACATTGGCCGGTCTAGAATCGGAAGGCCCGTTAATTCAAGCTCAAGAAGAACAGTAAGGCCCATTTCTCGCGAGCGACACGGTGTGTTTGGTTTTTTCGCCAGGACAGCTTTTTCCTTGCTTGCATTTCGCGGGGATTTAATGGATGCGCAGACCATATCCGGTCGCGCTCCAGTTCGCGCCGGTGCGCGCGACGCGTCAGCCGCGCCTGCGCTTGCGCACCCTCCGGTCCGTCTTTAACTGTACAAACCAGCGTATAAGGCGCCGCTATTCCATTTTTCATTTTTCCCTTTTTCTTCACGCCGCCAATGAACGTGGCACTAGGTTGCGCGTGCTTAGACCTTGTTTCATGCTGCGCCGCATTAAGGGCGTTCGATTTTGTAGTGGAAAAAAAAGGGTCGATTTTTTCACTGGAGCGAATAAAATTGGACGTTTTACACGTATATCCGTGAAGTTACTCATCGGTACAGCAGTCATTTTTCCCGAACACTGCTTAAGGTGATATGAAAGGGTTATTTTATATGCTCAGGACGTAAGAATATTTATACAATTTTTCTCCAAACCGGGTGTACCGAATCATTCGAAATTTCAGCACGTGATGACGAAGGCCCTCATAAAGGAACACAATGCTTATGAAATTATCATTTTTAAGAAAAAATTGTATATACTTATCCTAGACTAGAACCAAGATCACATTTTTTTTTGTTGCGAAAAATGAAATTTCTTGAGCACGTCGGGGTTCCTTAAGACCTCCACAATCACGTGTTGAAGTTTCAAATGATTCGATGCACCCAGCTTAGAAAACAGTTTTNTATATAATATTACATATAACGACCCTTTTATATCACTTTATAGGTCGCAGTCGGACGCGACTCGCTCCCGAAATTCCAGGCCTGCTATCGGTCCAGTTTCGCCCTGGGTTTCGAAACGATTTCAGCCTAAAGAGGATCGGGCAAAACATGCGTATCCGTGTAACGGAGCACTTTTTGGAAGGGCTCTGGCATGATCGTTACGAGACCAACTGCCGCTCGTTGCCTGTCCACCTTTCCAGGAAAGATGGGCGACGAATAAACTAAAATATATTTTTACGAAGAAGGATGCCTTGAAATCGTCATTACGTTTCATCGTGATTCATTCGATAATCGTTTCCACAAATGTACCACAATTTGACATACAAAACCCCCCTCCCAAAAATAAAAAAAACGATGGAACTAATAAAAACTTTGTAACCGTGGCAAGTTCCAATGGCCTCTTTCAAGTACCTCTCCATGCCTCATCGCATTACGAGAAGGTCCCGTTAAACTATCTAGATTAACGTAGAGTACGAATCGCTTTGCCGCATTCCAGCGGTTGTATACTTATTAAATCGATATGAAATCCAAGAACACTTGAGAACGTACGTCTATGGCAGGTTGCAGTCTCCTGTTGCACGTATCTGATCCTCATTCTCTCGACTACTTCACTCCATCAGACGAGATATACCACTTCAAGGAACGATTTAAATTCTCTGGACATTAAGGTGTTATGAAAGGGTCATTCTATATATCAAAACGTGAAACTACTTATAAAGCTTTTCTCCAAACTGGATGCACCGAATCATTTGAAACTGCAGCACGTGATTATAGAGGTCCTAAGAAAGATTGCGATGCTCGTGAAATTTCATTAAAAACAATTTTGTTATTTACCCTAGACTAGAATTAAGACAACATTTTTTGCTGAAAAATGAAATTTCACGAACATCGCATATTTAATATTTTTTTAAAATTAAATTTCGTGACCGTTGCGTTCTTCCTCAGGGCCTTCATAAACACGTGGTGAAGTTTCAAATGATTCAGTGCATCCAGTTTGGAGAAAAGTTTTGTAAATATTTTCACGTTTTATACATACAGACTGTCCCTCTAGGTGCACCACACATTATACATACAGACTGTACATCTAGGTGCACCACACATTTCGTTGAATACATTTCTATAACACTCATCTCTCACTAAAAAATCCGTAAAAACTTTTTTTTTTAATTCCTTCGAATACACAACGCACATTTCGTTCACCATTCACTCGCCGCGTCCTGGTTCGCCTTAATCGGTCGTCGATATTTTTATCACCCCCATGATAACGAGTGCCATCGAGTATCGTTCTGCCTTGATGAGATTCCACTAATGGGCTCGTCAAGGTGAGTAGCGTCATCGGACAAAAGCTGGCAATTAGCTAATTATCATGGTTGATTAATATTTTGTTTAGTTATTTTAAGCTTTCGGTGCAGTATTAGTTATTCAAAATCGACGGTAGTGGGTTTTTCTAGTTCTCATACATGTTTAGTGCATTATTAATTACAGAATTGGTCGGTAATGTTTTTTAGTTCTTTTAAATTTTTGGGGCATTGTCAGTTACTGAAATTGACGGAAATGGCCACCATGTTTTGTAGGTTAATATTTCAAGTTTCGGTCCCAGCGGTGGACTCTCTTGTTAAAGTTACTATTCTATGCCGTTGATCGATTTCGTATGGAGGCGCGTAGAGAGTCGAGAAACTTCGCGTCGGTGCGGTTAGATGGCGAACACCGTCAGGACCGAACTGCAGCAGGCGGAGGCTGTGTACGAGAGTAAATATTAAAACGTCTCGTGCCCCGTCGGCGAGCACGCGTGCACCGATCGGCGCGACTGCGCATCGCGCGTCATTTCCGCCGGTGCAGCAGCGCATTCTTCATACGCGAAAAAGTCAAACACATCGAATGGCGAGAAGGGGGACGAGCCGCACCGTTACTCGCTGAAAATCTGAAGAAAAAGGCGCGATCGTTATTTCGCAATTCGCGTCGGCCCTAAACAACGATGCGTTGACGCGAGCCGGTCGCCCCGCGTCACGCGCGTCTCCGTGAGATCATCCATTAAGACGATACGAACGTAACGTCGGAACGGTCGCGATCGGTTTAGCAACTTTTCTTCAAACTGAGTTTACCGAATCGTTTCAAAATTTACGACGTGAATATGAAGACTCCAAGGAAGGTCTCGACATTCATGAAATTACTATTTTTTTACATTTTTCAACCGTTTATGGACATTTTAAAAATTTAGTACAACAAACGAAATCTCATGGGTGTCGGGACCTTCCCTAGAGTCTCTATATTCACGCGGTAAAGTTTTAAACAATTTGATATATACAGTTCGGAGAAAAGTATCACGAACGATTGACTTTTCAAGTGTCACTTTCATATCACCTTAAGACGGCGCGGAGTGTGACAAATCGCGTATACATCTCGCCTTCCGTAATCTCAGCACCGGCCTTTGCGACAGTTTTTTGTCGCGAAATCGACCAGTGAATCGAGACTGAGCGAGCGTTCGGCTTTCGCAAGGAAGAGTAAATATCTCGTAGCGAGTTGTTCGAGATAAACCATGAATTCGCGTTATCGGTCCCCATGGACCGATTGAATAACCTCGGCAACTACGGCAACGTCGCGCAATCCTTAAGGCCGCGACTCGACCACAAGCGACTCGCGCTGCGGTTCCACCGCAGGTTCTTGCGTGCGCCTTCCGAGAGTCTAGTCACCTGCGCGCATGCGCGTTTCTTGCTTTCGAGATGCTCACCTCAAAAAAATAAAAAAGAAAGAAAATTAAAGAAGCGGACGCGATGGAGAAATAAATAACACCAGGAGGCCATTACTTGCGAGGAATAAATGAATTTACTCATATCTCGGGTAACCGCAACCATAAGCATGATGACAAAATTTCATTGAACTAAGGAAATATTTCATCGAATATTTTGTTAATATAAAGAATAATTATTGAAACTTTTCTCCGAACTAGACATACCAAAAGGATTTAAATTAGACTACGTGAATATGGCGGCCCCGAGGAAGGTTTTGACACCTATGAAATTTCAATTCTTAATTCATTTTCATAAACAATTTTCTCATTTTTTTTTCTTTACTAAAAAATGGAATTTCACAGGTGTTGAAACCTCCCTTAGAGCTTTCATATTCACGTAGTAAAATTTTAAACGATTTGGCATACCTAGTTTGCAGAAATCTGTCATAAACGATTTTAATCGTTCCATGCCGCTTTCGTATGACCATAACCGATGACTTCTCATCATGTGGTTTTATCACCTTTACCTAGGTCTAACACTAACTTTAAAATCGGCGCCAGAGAGCAAAGTAGTTTCAGTTTGACTAAAAATTCGAAAAGATGCGCGCGCATTCGAGATGTACCTGATTCGGAGTCGTCCTGGTCGGCTCCGCGCAGACAGGAATGGAAACTGCGCGAGAGACGTCTTCCTCCAGGAGAGGCGCCCTCCGTCGCGACGCCTTGCTGCATCGCGCTCCGCGTCTCTTGAATATTTCTTTCAGCTCTTCCTGAAGTCCTGGAACCCGACCAAAAGAGGTCGGCGAGCCTTCCTCGACCCTAATCTCATCTCGTCAGGACTTCTAGGCAAAATGGCCGCCCCTTCCGCGTTTTCTTCCCGAGATTTCCGCGCGGTCGGAACGCTTGCGGCACCTGCGATTTGTAGCCGACTCTTTGCCTTATCCGGGAGAAACGATCGCTACCGTTTCATCCTCGCTAATTTGTTGACCTGCAAAGAAGAGAAATTGTTGGCCGCAAGCTGCGAACGGCGTCGGCGAACTACTCGTGATCCACTTTGAGAAACGACAATTGCTTTTCCCGCTTTCGCGAAAATTTCCACAGGCTAAGATTTGTACAGACTCCACGTGACATTCGTTCTTCGTATTATAAAAAAAAAAAACTGGTAAAAGTAATCCGACCTCATCGCGCAGAGATTTGATTTTTAAGCACCGGGGATGTGTATTCTTTTACGCGGAGAGACGAGCACTAGGAGTTAAGGCGGTATGAAAGTCGCTCTTGAAAGATGGACCGTTTCAATGAACTGAATGTAAAGATTCGTCTGAAATTTTACCACGTGAATGTGGAGACTTTAAGGAAAGTCCTAGTACCAGTTTCATTTTTTATAAAAGATAAAAGTACCCTTACATTTTTTTATTGAAATTCCATGGACCTTCCTTATTGTCTCAATATTCACATTTTGAGGTTTGAAACGATAAGAAAAGTTTCACAAACGAGACCTCTATGAAGCCACTTTCATGTCACCTTAAAGGTTGCCGCTCCGGGCGAAACTATTCGTGGCAGCGTTTCGAACCGATGGGCGGCTCTAAAATAGATTGCCGAAGATGCTTGTGGGATAACGCCGGAGAGTCGAGGAGAAAGAGAAGAAGAGTGATAGAAATGCATCTCGCGAGGTCAAAATCGCCCTCCATGACCGGCAACGAATCACGAGAAAAATGATAAGAAAAAACCCAGCGTTCGGTTTCATCTCAAAAAAAAAACACAGATTAAGGTGTCACGAAAGTGTCATACATATTAAGAAGTCAAAACAATCATGCAACTTTTTTCTAAACTGGGTGCACCGAATAATTTAAAACTCTAACACGTGATTACGGAGGTCCTAATGAAGGTCCTAAAACTCGCGAAATTTTGTATTTCTAAAAAAAACAAACTTTCTTTTCCATATTCTGTCTGTAACGTTTACAACGCCGCCCCATAAATACACTTTATATTTTCAGAAGACATGGATAGTTTCGTATCTGTAACATATCGTGCCTCGAGACGGACATCTTGAGACGAATTGAAGGGATTCCGAAAAGATCTGAATACATTTATAAAACTTATATATTTGCAAAAGATATGTATGGTTGCATATCTGTAACATGTCATGCCTCGAGGCGGACATCTTGAGACGAATTGAAGGGATTTCGAAAAGATAGGAAAACATTTATGAAACTTATATATTTGTAAAAGATATGGATGGTTGCATATCTGTAACATGTCATACCTCGAGGAGGACATCTTGAGGCGAATCGAAGGGATTTAGGATAAAAGAAAGGAAATAGTTACGATAACGTCCCGGGGCGGTACGTTTGATCATCTTGGCAAGGAAATTTCGAGGGATCGTCACGTTTACGATCGACTGCGCGACGATTTTCGCTCGTTAGACGACCGGAGCCAATTGGTTCGTTAGACGATGACGTTTTTCCCTCGTTTACGAGAGGGAAACTCCTGAAACGAAGCTCGACGGAGGTCGCGGAATCCTCGGTCGTTATATAGGGAGAAATTCCCATCCTAATAGCGACAGAGGTTTCGAAGAATCGCGATCGTTTACGACCGGTCGCCATGACAGTTTTCTCGCGTAGATAAAGAGACGTCGAGTGATACACGGATCCGATCGCCCTGACAAACGAAACCTCGCGTTTACACCGGCCGATTTGGACGGATTATGAAAGGTACGTCGTGAAGTGTTATGACAAACTTCACATCGGCACGTGACTGTTGTACACAAACCTGGTTGGATATGATTTTGTCCAGCCCACCCCGATAAAAGAAAGTGATTGAACCGAAGAAATGTTTCTTCGAATAGCACCAATGAAATATTTTGTCGATACAAAAAATAATTATCTGACTGAAATAAACTCGATTAAATAGGAAGCAACGTTTCCTCGGAATTATGATAATTTATTTGCGTTTATCCCAGTGAAATAAATTATTCTTGGAACTAACGAAACATTTTTGTTGGGACAAATTCGAAGAAATAGTCCTTTGGTTAAGTGAATTTACCTTTGCTCAGTGTACAAACTGTAGTTGGTATAGAAGAGAGGTAGATAGACAGAAAGTACGGAAAGATCAGGAAAATGAAGTTTCCCTCGATTGGCGGAGAAAAAACATTCGGACGTTTCATCGTGGCGTTCTTCTTGCGACTCTTTTGGCGTCGACGAGACAGCGCGCGATGGAAGGAAGGCGCGAGAAGACGCTCCTCGTTTTGATTTACGAAGTTTGATTTAATGGCCGCGTTCTCTTCGGTAGACAAGGAGAAACGCGAGAAAACCGCCGCGGGCGACTTTCCTTTCGTTCGAACTTCGAAATTCGCGGGTAAACGCCTCGACGCGATTTACTCCTCTCGATAAATCGTCCTAGGGAGGACGGATTTACGAGCGCCGAGGTACACAAGAGATTCCCTCTTACGTAAAACTTCTGGGTCAGGATTTGTTCGGTTTGAACCTTTCGAGTCCCCGGGTCCTCTCTTCTCTCCTCTTCTCTAAATCCGTTCTCACAGTCGACACGGAAATCGAGATCCAACGGCCCTGGAAACGCGCTTCTATCGGCTGCGGGTTTAAGGTGAAGTGAAACACGTCGAGAGATTTGACTGTTCATTTGAATAATTTGAAACCTAGCACGTGATTATGAAGATCTTAGTGAAGGTCTTGACCCTGGCGAAATTTCATTTTTCGAAAAAAAGAGAAAAGAAATATTCCGGACAAGGACCAACAAAAATTTCTTTTCGAAAAATGAAATTTCGTGATTTTCACTGTGACTTTAACATGTAATTATGGAGGTCCTACTGTATGTCTTGAATCTCATAAAATTTCATTTTCCGAACGTTCTTTCTGGTTCATGTCCGGGATAAATACATTTTTTGTTCGAAAAATGAAATTTCGCGAGTGTCAATACTTTTCTTAGAACTTCCATAATCATGCGTTAAAGTTTCGAATAATTTGGAGTTTGGAGAAATGGCTTATAAATATTTTCACGCTTTGATATATGTAGAATGATCTTTTCATATCACTTTAAATACGGGGAAATCGAGTTCTCGAGGGCTGGCGTAATCGTGTGAATAAAAACGATATGCGGCGCTAAATCCGTCAAGATATAGAAGAGGCAAGGAAGTCATTCTGACCCTTCGCCGTTGCGGGGCGAAGTGCGAGAAGTACGAGAAGTACGAGAAGAGCGAGAAGAGCGAGAAGAGCGAGAAGAGCGTTTTGGAGCGAGTCCAAAAACTCGGCGGAAAGGTGGAGAACCGAGTCTCTCCTTTCCTCTCGAAATATGTGCCCGTGGGTTGCCGACCCTTTTCCGACGTCTTCTATTTTCCTCGCGAGATCGACCCGAATCCCTCGAACAAAGGTGGGAAGCATCGACCGACCGTCCCCGATCATTAAAGCGGTTCGAAAGTGGCGTTTCAGTGTTCTGCATGACACTTTTCTCCGAAACCTTCGTGCCGAATTGTTCGAAATTTTACCACGTCAATATACAGGCCCCAAGGAAGGTCTCGACACCCGTAATAATTCAATTGACTGGAAAAATTGAAAAAAGTTCATAAACAAGTTGAAAAATTGAATTTTTATGGGCGTCGGAACCTTCCCCAGGGCTTCCGAATTCATCTGGTAAAATTTTGAGGGATCGGTACATCCAGATCGGAGAAATGCCATAAACGGTTGACTCTTAGCATGCCACCATCATATTGCCTTAACGCATCGATTTAAATACAGACGAATTGACCTCTCGGAGAATTCGTCAATATTTGCCGAGAATAGTTTAAGGCTGCATAAAAGCGGAAAAGGTCACGACTTCGAGTCATTATGATAAAAAATAACGTTAAAATTGCCGTTAAAATCCAAACGAGCGTAACACCGATTGCGGTAAAACCGAGTTTGCCCCTCCGGCAAATTTCTTACACGAAATTGTAGAATAACTCATTCGAATGTGATTTATTATTTAGGATCTCCGACATTAATCGCGCGGCTAACGCTTTGGAAGTGTTAGGGCAATAAAGAGAGAGAATCCAATGGGGAAAAGGGTTCCAGATTTTATTTTTTTTTATTTCCAGATTATTTGCGTCCGCCCTGTAAATTTAGCGAGTTGCTGTAATATGGCCATGAAGAAGACGAAGAAACGAAGGAAGAGGACAGGAAACGTTGGTGTCGAAAGAAGTCGAATAAGATTTCGAATTTTGCATCTCTCGTTGCACCTTTTTGCGATTATCAAGGAAGTGGAGCAAATAAGAGGAGGCACGTGACGGCGCGCGTGGATGCGTCGTCGTACACGTCAATTGGTTTTAATCGGTGGATTGTGACGAGGGGGTAATGGACGATAATGAGGAGAAATTGCACCGCGAACTGGACTACGTAATAAGCCGGGCCCGTGCTGGAACCTGTGGACATGATCGACACTCGTCATACATTGAGCAGGTCGTTTCGAAAACCGACAAACATTCGTTAAACGACCTCTTGGTGTCGAATAACTCCGACAAGTCATCGTAATATCGGGCAACTACGATTTATCGATTTTTTAAAATAGAATTTTAAATTAAAAAAATGAGGGTCCGAATTCTATTTAATAAAAGATTTTATTCTTTTCAGCAAAATTCGCAAAAAGAGCTGTTTACGTCAATTTCAACACATTTCGAAAAAGAACTTTTCTAAGTTCATTTCAGGGCAATTCGACAAAAATAAAGTAATTTACGCTCACTTCTGCACAATTCGATAATAATAAAGAGCTTTTTACGTTCATTTTAGCGCAATTCGAAAAGGAGCATTTTACGTACATTTCAGCACAATTTGAAAAACAGCTTTTTACGTTCATTTAAGCGCAATTCGAAAAATAAAGAACTTACGTTGACTTTAGCACAATTTGATAAAAATAAAGAGCTGTTTACGTTCATTTCAGCGCAATTCGAAAAAAATAATAAGGAAATAATCTGTCGGAGGAATTATCATTTAGTCCGGTTATAAAAAAGGACGTGGTATCTTCTGGTCGTAGTTGAATCGAACCGAAGAGAGTTGGAGATATATCCTCTTCCCGGGTGATCAAAGGATGCCCTACGTTCTAACCCTGCAAGCCGGAAGGACTTCCCTCTCCCTGTGGTATCCACACCGGAAATCCGTGCCGTTGTAACCTGCTGGCAGGTACTGCGTTCCACTTCCAGGATCCTCTCGAATGTCCTCTTTGTTTCCTCCCTCCCTTCGTCCCCATATCTCGTGCTTTCTCCCAACGTCTCCATAATCTCCGTGGGAAAAATACTCCTACACCTACGTCGAGAAATCTCCGAATTTCATAACGGATTTCTTGATTTAATTCTTAATGAAAAAATGAAGAATGTCAAAATGTGAACGTAAAAAATGTGATATGATATTCTCCAAACGCGTATCTTACCATGTCATTTCGAAAGTATAAACGAGGGGAATATTTTAATCATTCATTTAAGGGAGAACGCATGGATTTTTGCGAAATATATTCTTTACGTAAGATAGTATAAGGAAATGATTTCATCTAAGGATTAAGAGGTGTGAAGATTGAAGGTACAAAGCGTGTCGTAAAATGTTTCCCTGGTCATGGGCACCCATCAGACCATGGTATCTGAAATCGACGATCTAAAGTCTGGAGGAAAAATCCTTTTCTTGCCGAATGACGAAGACAAAGTCGAATTGAACGAATCATCATTGAGAGAAAAGAAAATTTATCGAACCAATGAAATCGAATAGTACCAAAGGAATATATTGTTAATTCAAAGAATAATTATTTCACCCAAATAAACTCCAATAATTCGTCACAATTCTGCCGAAACGTTGTGTCCAATTAATTCGAGTTTATTCGAGATAAATAATTCAAATTAACAAACTATTTCTTTGGTATTATTCGAAGAAATATTTGTTTGGTACAATGAATATTTTTTTCCCAGGGTAGAAAAGCCAATTATTTAAGATAATGCGATGATCTGTCACGTTTATCCACGATACCAGACTACCATAAAAAGTAAAATAAAAAATCTCGAGTAAAGTCACGTTGGATAAGCAACGAGGATCAAAAAAAGAAAATGGCGGAGAAGGAACTCACTTAAGACCAGCTCGATGAGAAACTTTATAAACGACTTGGGGCTGTCATATAAAAAAAAGAATGTGGATTAGACCCAAGTAAAGTGCCTTTGTAAGGTCTTCGAGGTGTACATATTTTCATATTTAGTGCCTTCAAGTGGTTGTTGAGACCGATTAATGATGACACATTACTTCGGGGTGTATTTTTCTTGCGAGGAGAGACGAGGGTCGCGATGACACGATCTTTATTTTTGAAACTTGACAACGTCAACTCGCCAAAGTGACGCCAATGTCGTTCGCGGTTTATATTAATGTTCTTTATTCGACTTTAAATATTAAAAACACCTGACACTTTCATAACACCTTAATCCTTTTTCCTATGAATTATTCCGGGCCCAAAAAGATACAAAATCGCTCGAAATTGAGGCCCAAAGTACTCATGTTTACCTTTGACCTCTTATATTTACAATGAATCCAAGTTTTCAAGTTTCCGAAATCCGTACCACGAGTCAAACTCGCCATTATACATTAAAGGGTTAAAAGTCCCGACCTCAACCGGGCCCCGAAGTGGCTAAGAAGACTAAACAGAGACGGAGACGCCTGCCAAAGTGAAGCTTTAGTTATGGCCAGTTTTAAATCGAGACACGAGAGAACTCGAGTGGTAAGCGGCTTAACGAAAGCTTTCAGAAATAGCGGAGATTAAATCTGGCGTTTCGTAGGGCTACGAGTACTTCTTCATGCAAATCCGGCCAAATGCGTTCTCTGGAGAGCAAAATATAGCGTCAGTTGGCGGATCGATATCGTTCGCGATTTATATCGATCGATCCTTGCTAGACCAACATAATCCATGATAATAGAAGTCGTTTTATTCGTACAAATATTTTTTTTGAATCTTTTTCACGCGAACAACGCGAAATACGAAGTACTTCGCGTTCCCCGATTTTCCGATTGCACTCATCGATATCGTTCACGATCTATATCGATAATTCCTCCCTAGACCAACGTAATTCATGGTAATAGAAGTTGTTCCAATCGTGCAAATATTTTTTGGACATTTTTTCTCGCAATGGTTTTACAGTACTTCGTATTTTGTGATTACCGATTGCATAATGCACTCCGGCTCCCACGACCGCCTCGGTCGTACTGACGCGGACTGCCGTTGCATAAGTCGGGCTCGACTTTATCGGCAGGACTTTATCGAGCTGACGTGTTCAGTGTCGGATAAAGACAATAAGGTTCTTCGGCTTGGTGACTAAAGTCATCCGTGGAGATAGCCATTCGACGATATATCCGTCTTCCGCGAATTCGGCACGCGAGTCGTGTAAGTTGAGTGATCGTTGTTCACTGTTGATAGTGACTCTCTGTTTTTATCACCTTTTGACACGATATGCCTTTTCAATGATATAAAAAGGTACGAAAGGACAGGATAAAAATATTCAGTTTTTATCCAGGTACAGGAAAAAAAAAACATGTAAGTACAGTTTAACGCGTCGTGTAAGTTGAGCGATCGTTGCTCACTCTCAGGCATTTGTGTTCCCGTCTCTGACACTTTTTGACATGAAAGGTATGAAAGGTATGAAAGGTTATACCAACGTCAATTTTTCCAAAATATGATAACGGTAAAACGACTTTTTAAAATGATCGAATGGCAATAAATCACAAAATATGGTTAAAAATACGCTGTAACAATAAATTGCATTTAATTGCAATAAATCACAAAATATTGCCAATAACCGGTTGTAATAATGAACTGTATTTAAATTTTTAATCTTTTCCTGTACCTGTTTGAAAAATGGGTAATTTTAGCTCCGTCAATTAGTACGAGCCCCTTTAAACATGCGTCCAAAGCCGTATTTACAAGTGTCGAGTCATGTGTGTACCGTGTAACTGTACCACGTGCTTAGTCGATGGTCATTTTAGTTTTGCCGATGGTTAACCTTGTTAGCCACCGTAAGTATTACGTTGTACGAGTTACGGTCCGGTTTGCGACATAGTTGAGATTACTAGTTACCGAGTAGCTGCAACGATAACACGCGAGAAGCCGACATAACGGGGTAAGTGGATCACGAGTCTTCGCATAAAATCATTGTTTTTTTATTCACGACATCGTGGATGCGACCTCTTCGTTCGTCATTCCTTCTGCAGGAATTTCTGCACTTAGCAAAAAAAAGTGTTTGATTAAAAAAAATATATATTTCTTTGAATAAAGCTCATTTGGACCAGATAACAGTGATTAGGTAAAAAGGATATATGCCATTATCCCCAAGAAATATTTGTTTTCCATTCAAATGTGTGATAACATTCCGTGAATTTCTTTAAAACTGTAGCCTGTTTAATTGCAATTCTTCGTCCGTAATTCCTACTCGAAGAGACCGCTCACGATTAAATTTAGCTATTGTTACCTGACTGCAATATTAGGAAGAAAATCGAATATCCAAAATTCCTGAGAACTTTTCCAGGCGCTGTTTGTCGATTTTCATCAAGGTCCTTTATCACACCTGATCACTTATCAAGGTTCACTTCCTGGCACGAAATCACTAACCAATATCGTATTTGATCACCAACGACACGGTAATTTACACTCGGACTTGCGTTCATCAAATTGACCTGTAAGAGTATTAGATCAACATGCTAGAGAAATGACCGACTTGTATGGAATTCCTGATTCCGGGTCGAGAGAATTCTTTTATTTCAAGGAAAAGCTGTACTGAAAAACGTGGTTTCGTTTTCTATCGTGAAACGGTCCCGCCACTTTCTCAAAAGTCCCTAGAAAAACTGTTCTGCTCTACCGGAACAATGTCTTGCGTTCTTGTCAAGGAAAAAAAGGGTATCTTGTATAGGAGACATTACGGTGGATTGGGCCATGGAATGCAATTTAACGCGAGCAAAAAACTCCGTTTTAAATTGGAGCATAAAAGGCAGGGTTCAATCGGTGAGACAGATCGCGCTTTTACTGACGCGCTTACAGATCGCGGTGAGGTAGGTCAGTTTCTGCCTAGAGATAAATCGGTATCACCAAAATATTTGATATTTACTTAATTCTTCAAAGACCGATATCGATACATGTACACCCCTCCTTCAATTTACGTGGTCCCTTTTTTACGCGGTAAATTATAACATAACTTATGCGCCAGTTTTTATGCGCGATCTTAATTTTCGTGGCAAGAAAATATATATTCCTACAAGTTTCATATAAAAGCCCTTTTTGGTGGTTAAATTGCGTTAAGAATAGTGCTTTCGCTTTAAGTGACGGGCGAAATAAGTATGTATTTCTAAAATTTATACGTACTAGCTTATATTTCCAATATTTTTTCTTTTGTACCGACAAACTTCATTTTCGCGATTTTCATTCGCATAAAACGAATCCACGTGGAACGGATTGGGGGACGGGTGTATATGTATTTAGTGTAAAAAATAATATGGACGCCCATTTACACCGAATTAAAACATACACAACATATAAACCAAATTCACTGGAGACAAAGAGAGGCGTGGAGAAAGATGGAAAAGATCGACGTTCAGAACAACTGGTGGTGGATTCCAAGAAATGTCAACAAAAAAAAAAAAACATGAAAAATAGAGGATGAAAAACGGAAGTGCGTGTCCCTTTCACAGGTCGGACCACAACTGTTCGGTCTGAACACGCACTGAACCCGCTAGGGACCCCACTCCACCCGGTCACGGTTAGGAACAGGTGCGAGGCTAGGGGAAAAGCGATATTCCGCTATCTGCGGCGTCGCTGGTGATAAGCCAATCGGCAGAGCCAGCGAAGTGCTCGACTTCGACGGAGTAACTGTCACTAATAGCCGTATATTTAAAGCCGGTTGCACGAACATTAGCTTTAAAATATTTATTCGAGGATTACCAGTGCACCTTAGAATATTTAATCGAGGATTAACGGTATCTTTTAACAGATTTATTAAAATGTAGAGTAACGCGACATGGAGATAAATAGATAAGAAAATTCACGGGTACGCTAGGTCAGAGGAACTGGTAATCTTTTTCAGGATTTTTGCTACTCGTTTATTAGCGATATTTTTTAACAGATTTATTAAAAATTGGAGTAATGCGAGGTGAAAATTCAATAGTTAGTCATTTTTTTTAACATTACTAGTAAACTATTAGCGGTATTTTTCAACAGCTTTATTCAAATGTGGAGTAAAGCGACGTGAAGATCCACAGGGTACATCAGAACGTGGTCATTGTTGGTTCCATTCAATACTCCGGAGTCAGTTACCGTCAAATGCCGATGAGTCAGACGACCACCAGTTGTTCGTGTTGAGACCATCGGTTAAGCCGTGACACATACCTTGCATAACGATACCCATAAGCACGATACAAAGAACTGACCAATCAAACTGCACGAAAATCAAACATGGCGTCGATATCCGACAAATTGGTAAATTTTTACTGTTACGTTAATGGTCATTCTTATGTAAGGTATCTACGAAGGTATTAAGGCGATATGAAAGGGACAATCGATTATGATACTTTCCTCTGAACAGGGTGCACTGGAGCATTTAACATTTTTCCACATAAATATTGAGATCCTAAAGAGAATGTCGACACCCTTGAAATTTCGTTTCTTACACAAGATTTAAAGGAAATTTTATAAACAAATTAAAAAAATTTTAATTTCATGAAACTGCGGTATTTAACTTTGTGGGATTTAATTGACCACTTTTTTTCCGTTATAGATTATGGTTACTGTATGCGAAGTATATCTGAATGCCTTTAAGTCATTCTCTGCGCAGCGGACAACGCAGGTTATGAGTGGCCTTAAGGTGATATGAAAGTGTGATATATACGTATCAAAAAGTCAACATATTTATAAAACTTTTCTCCAAACTGGGTGCACCGAATTATCTGAAACTTGAACACGTAATTATGGAGGCTTTAAGGAAGAACGCGCTGCTCGTGAAATTTCATTTTATGAACAAAATTTTGCATTTATTTCGGAAAGGAACCAAACAAAATTTTTGTTTAATTTTTTTTTAATTAACGGGCAGCGCGTTCTTCATTGGAGCTTCCATAATCACGTGTTCAAGATTCAGATAATTTGGTGCGCCCAGTTTGGAGAAAAGTTTTATAAATATTTTGACTTTTTGGTATGTATACATCACACTTTCATATCACCTTAAAACGGTCAGTTTTCCTTAACCTCTTCGCGATTCCGTATGCCGAGTCAGTCTGTTCAGAAAAACCGAATCCGTAATCCTGTCCCTCTCAACGTGTCCGTCAGCCCCGATTTTGCACACCCCGTTAACCTTCTCTGATCCTTAACAGCCTTTAGAAAATGGTTTCGAGAAAGATGGAGCGTACTCCTCTCTGTCCAATAACGGAACGTCTCGAAGAATGAGGTCGGTAAGGTAGATCTTCACTATGGATGTAGAATACATGGCTTGTGTCCCCGGTCTGATCGTTTTTATACATTACTATTCGTAAAACATTTAATAATAAGTGTCACGGTGATTAATAAACATTCTGTGATTGTCATATATTTATTACCGGACATTACGATGGCAATTTGTGAAAATCTAGAAGTGCTGAATTTTTCTGCAAGAGTCGCTAGTGTTACTGTTGGCAAACTTGGCAATGAAATATAGTTATTTTTATATGGAAATTGGAATTTCTTGTACTATTTCATGGTTTTCGCATCCCTTTTCCGTTGTACCGATCTCCGCATTTGTTTCCTTTGTACCAATATCCGCATTTCTTTCCATTGTACCGATATCCACATTCGTTTCCGTTGGACCGACTTCCGTATCCCTCTTTCCGTTGGACCGATCGCTATGGCTTCTCATTTGCGCATCCGCATAGTCGTTGGTAAAATTCCACCAGTAACGGAGCCAAGGTCTCCGTCACGCTACGTGGCCGCAGCGATGAGATCGCTACCGGGCAATTAGCGTTTTCGTCATTGTCGACGACAATGCCGAGGCAGGATGGCCAAGCGCGAAGCAATTCGCCGTTGCGGTGGAAACGCGCGGGAAGGTCGCACGGAAAACCGACGAAGCCCTGTCGACCAGTCAGCGGTCGAAAGTTCTTCGCGATTACGATTCTCATCGATATCGGTGGAAAACAAAGGAAAGGGGTGCTCGGCGAGGGTGGAAACTCGTCGAAGGTCGGACGGAAAACTGGCAAGACCCAGATCTACAGTGTCCAGATTTTTCGAGCAGTCGCCATTTCTACCATTATCGTTGAATCAGAGGAAAATTTGCTGAATGATAAAATAAATAACTGGAGTTAATTTAAAATTATGTGATAAAATAAAATTGTGAATGGAATAAAAACTCATTGTTAGCTATACGTTTTTATTATATAACAAAATAATAGTGCAATCCGAATGAAATGATACGACAATGGCAAAATCGCCCAATTTGTAATCTGCGATTTTCAAGCAGTTGTCGCAAAAATAGTTTTAACCCTTATCACTCCAAGAATATTAGAAGAGTATTAGAAGTTGGCAGTATTACTGCCGGTTGGAGTGATAAGGGTTAAAATCGTTAATATGTGACAAAACCAGAGAAGAATTTTCTCAATGATAAAATAAGTAACTGGAGGTAATTTAAAATAATGTAATAACAGTGTAATTTTAATTAAACGGATATTAGCAGTTTAAAAATCGCCTAATTTGCGACTGTCAGGCATAAGTTATCGCAAAAGTTTTTTTAAAATCGATCAAATTATGAAGAAAATTGTTTAATTTGTAACAAAAATGGCCCATTTTGCGATAGACACGACCCAATTTATAACAAAAATAGCCCAATCCGAGCACTCTGGCAAGAGCACGGCGGTCAATTAAAGACCAGAGTCACAGGGACGTCTACATCTCTTGGTTCGTTTCCGGTGTACAAGCGACTACGATTGAATTAATCCTCACCGTGAAACCCATCCGCCCAAACAAAATGTAACCGAAAAAGGAACATCTCCTGAACTATCTCGAAACTGACGCCATGAAAGCATTGTTAATAGCCTCTGTAACACATAGGAGCGCGCACTCATGGCATGGAACTCGAGATCGATAAGTCGTCTATCGATCGAAAACCGCGTTTCGATCTATCCAATCATTCCCATTACCAATACTTTACGATTTAGGAAATCGAACTAATTGGCAGTTGATTTTCGGCATTCCATGGAGAATATTTGTCATGCGGAGTCGAGTGGGAAAATATATAAAAATATATAAAAATATGGGGCGGGACTTTTCCCGCACAGTCGACGCGGTAGGTGGAAGGCGGAGGATCGTTTACGAGTGTTCACCTTTCACCACTGGTTTCCGAAAGCGACTCAATGGCCGACGCGATTAACTTCGGAAGGAGCGGTCGCGAGGTCGGAGCGACTCGCGTGGATGCGAGCTGCTGCGGCTCGCAGGAACATCGGAACTGGACTGTCGACCCAAGAGAGCGGAGGTGGGACGAGGAGCTTCGAGCCGCAGCCACTGGCAGTCGCTGCTGGTCGCTGCAAGCCGTTGGCGGCCGATGCGGGCGCTACGACCCGCTGGCAGTCACTGCGAGTCGCTGCGCTGCGCGATGCTACGATCCGCTGGTGGCCGATGTGGGCGATGTGCGACATCAGTGTTGCTACTATTGCTCCAATCGAACTAGATCTACTACTATTAAAGTGTTATAAAAGGGCCATTTTATATGTATCTAAACGCCAAAATATTTATTATTTTCCACCGACTTAAGGTGTTATGGAAAGGTCATTCTATATATAACAAACGTCAAAATTTTTATAAAACTTTTTTGCAAAGAAACACCTTAAGGTCTTGAAAGTCGACATGCATATCTTGAAACTTATGAAACTCCATTTTTTCTTAAAACATTTACTTTTTGGTTTTTGTTCAGGATAATTATATTTTCTTTCGAAAAAATTATATATGTATGATTACATTTTTGAAAAAAAAAAATTTAATTATCCCGAATAGAAACCAAAAAATGACGTTTTTCGAAATTTACTGTTACGTTAATGGTCATTCTTATGTAAGGTATCTACGAAGGTATTAAGGCGATATGAAAGGGGCAATCGATTATGATACTTTCCTCTGAACAGGGTGCACTGGAGCATTTAACATTTTTCCACATAAATATTGAGATCCTAAAGAGAATGTCGACACCCTTGAAATTTCGTTTCTTACACAAGATTTAAAGGAAATTTTATAAACAAATTAAAAAAATTTTAATTTCATGAAACTGCGGTATTTAACTTTGTGGGATTTAATTGACCACTTTTTTTCCGTTATAGATTATGGTTACTGTATGCGAAGTATATCTGAATGCCTTTAAGTCATTCTCTGCGCAGCGGACAACGCAGGTTATGAGTGGCCTTAAGGTGATATGAAAGTGTGATATATACGTATCAAAAAGTCAACATATTTATAAAACTTTTCTCCAAACTGGGTGCACCGAATTATCTGAAACTTGAACACGTAATTATGGAGGCTTTAAGGAAGAACGCGCTGCTCGTGAAATTTCATTTTATGAACAAAATTTTGCATTTATTTCGGAAAGGAACCAAACAAAATTTTTGTTTAATTTTTTTTTAATTAACGGGCAGCGCGTTCTTCATTGGAGCTTCCATAATCACGTGTTCAAGATTCAGATAATTTGGTGCGCCCAGTTTGGAGAAAAGTTTTATAAATATTTTGACTTTTTGGTATGTATACATCACACTTTCATATCACCTTAAAACGGTCAGTTTTCCTTAACCTCTTCGCGATTCCGTATGCCGAGTCAGTCTGTTCAGAAAAACCGAATCCGTAATCCTGTCCCTCTCAACGTGTCCGTCAGCCCCGATTTTGCACACCCCGTTAACCTTCTCTGATCCTTAACAGCCTTTAGAAAATGGTTTCGAGAAAGATGGAGCGTACTCCTCTCTGTCCAATAACGGAACGTCTCGAAGAATGAGGTCGGTAAGGTAGATCTTCACTATGGATGTAGAATACATGGCTTGTGTCCCCGGTCTGATCGTTTTTATACATTACTATTCGTAAAACATTTAATAATAAGTGTCACGGTGATTAATAAACATTCTGTGATTGTCATATATTTATTACCGGACATTACGATGGCAATTTGTGAAAATCTAGAAGTGCTGAATTTTTCTGCAAGAGTCGCTAGTGTTACTGTTGGCAAACTTGGCAATGAAATATAGTTATTTTTATATGGAAATTGGAATTTCTTGTACTATTTCATGGTTTTCGCATCCCTTTTCCGTTGTACCGATCTCCGCATTTGTTTCCTTTGTACCAATATCCGCATTTCTTTCCATTGTACCGATATCCACATTCGTTTCCGTTGGACCGACTTCCGTATCCCTCTTTCCGTTGGACCGATCGCTATGGCTTCTCATTTGCGCATCCGCATAGTCGTTGGTAAAATTCCACCAGTAACGGAGCCAAGGTCTCCGTCACGCTACGTGGCCGCAGCGATGAGATCGCTACCGGGCAATTAGCGTTTTCGTCATTGTCGACGACAATGCCGAGGCAGGATGGCCAAGCGCGAAGCAATTCGCCGTTGCGGTGGAAACGCGCGGGAAGGTCGCACGGAAAACCGACGAAGCCCTGTCGACCAGTCAGCGGTCGAAAGTTCTTCGCGATTACGATTCTCATCGATATCGGTGGAAAACAAAGGAAAGGGGTGCTCGGCGAGGGTGGAAACTCGTCGAAGGTCGGACGGAAAACTGGCAAGACCCAGATCTACAGTGTCCAGATTTTTCGAGCAGTCGCCATTTCTACCATTATCGTTGAATCAGAGGAAAATTTGCTGAATGATAAAATAAATAACTGGAGTTAATTTAAAATTATGTGATAAAATAAAATTGTGAATGGAATAAAAACTCATTGTTAGCTATACGTTTTTATTATATAACAAAATAATAGTGCAATCCGAATGAAATGATACGACAATGGCAAAATCGCCCAATTTGTAATCTGCGATTTTCAAGCAGTTGTCGCAAAAATAGTTTTAACCCTTATCACTCCAAGAATATTAGAAGAGTATTAGAAGTTGGCAGTATTACTGCCGGTTGGAGTGATAAGGGTTAAAATCGTTAATATGTGACAAAACCAGAGAAGAATTTTCTCAATGATAAAATAAGTAACTGGAGGTAATTTAAAATAATGTAATAACAGTGTAATTTTAATTAAACGGATATTAGCAGTTTAAAAATCGCCTAATTTGCGACTGTCAGGCATAAGTTATCGCAAAAGTTTTTTTAAAATCGATCAAATTATGAAGAAAATTGTTTAATTTGTAACAAAAATGGCCCATTTTGCGATAGACACGACCCAATTTATAACAAAAATAGCCCAATCCGAGCACTCTGGCAAGAGCACGGCGGTCAATTAAAGACCAGAGTCACAGGGACGTCTACATCTCTTGGTTCGTTTCCGGTGTACAAGCGACTACGATTGAATTAATCCTCACCGTGAAACCCATCCGCCCAAACAAAATGTAACCGAAAAAGGAACATCTCCTGAACTATCTCGAAACTGACGCCATGAAAGCATTGTTAATAGCCTCTGTAACACATAGGAGCGCGCACTCATGGCATGGAACTCGAGATCGATAAGTCGTCTATCGATCGAAAACCGCGTTTCGATCTATCCAATCATTCCCATTACCAATACTTTACGATTTAGGAAATCGAACTAATTGGCAGTTGATTTTCGGCATTCCATGGAGAATATTTGTCATGCGGAGTCGAGTGGGAAAATATATAAAAATATATAAAAATATGGGGCGGGACTTTTCCCGCACAGTCGACGCGGTAGGTGGAAGGCGGAGGATCGTTTACGAGTGTTCACCTTTCACCACTGGTTTCCGAAAGCGACTCAATGGCCGACGCGATTAACTTCGGAAGGAGCGGTCGCGAGGTCGGAGCGACTCGCGTGGATGCGAGCTGCTGCGGCTCGCAGGAACATCGGAACTGGACTGTCGACCCAAGAGAGCGGAGGTGGGACGAGGAGCTTCGAGCCGCAGCCACTGGCAGTCGCTGCTGGTCGCTGCAAGCCGTTGGCGGCCGATGCGGGCGCTACGACCCGCTGGCAGTCACTGCGAGTCGCTGCGCTGCGCGATGCTACGATCCGCTGGTGGCCGATGTGGGCGATGTGCGACATCAGTGTTGCTACTATTGCTCCAATCGAACTAGATCTACTACTATTAAAGTGTTATAAAAGGGCCATTTTATATGTATCTAAACGCCAAAATATTTATTATTTTCCACCGACTTAAGGTGTTATGGAAAGGTCATTCTATATATAACAAACGTCAAAATTTTTATAAAACTTTTTTGCAAAGAAACACCTTAAGGTCTTGAAAGTCGACATGCATATCTTGAAACTTATGAAACTCCATTTTTTCTTAAAACATTTACTTTTTGGTTTTTGTTCAGGATAATTATATTTTCTTTCGAAAAAATTATATATGTATGATTACATTTTTGAAAAAAAAAAATTTAATTATCCCGAATAGAAACCAAAAAATGACGTTTTTCGAAAAATAAAATTTTGTAAATTTCACGACCTTCATTAAGACGTGTATAATCGCATGCCGAAGTTCCAAATGATTCGGTGCACCCAGTTCGGAGAAAAGTTTGATAAATATTTTTACGTTTTTTGTAAAGATGACCCCTTAATAACACTTTAAACTTGTCATTCATTTGTTTACTGTCTCTTTGTGCTTTGTGCACATTGTGTCCTTGCACTTGACGGAAGGATAATGCTCGCGCTTCACAGTTTGAGAAAACGTCAATATTTCTGCCGAGCTGATTAATTCGGCTCCGGCACATCGAGCAAATTGCAATTGTATTAAATGTATATTTACTCAGTAGAGGGGAAGAAAGTGTGCCAGGGATTCGGAATCATATTGGAGTAAACACCCCGGCCTAAAGTAAACGCATCCGAGGGATGTCGAGTACCAGTTGGAACACAGAGGAGGGACAAATGCGTTAACGTTTGTTTATTGAGATAAGCAATATGGATGGGTGAACCTCGACGTGCGAAGGAAAACGATATTTGCTCCGAAGCTTTGAACAACATCGACTCGGATCGCTTTCCTTTAAAAAAAGCCCAGATTGGATGATTTATCACGAATTAGGGCGATATATCGAAAACCGGATAACAACAAAATTATTCGCGACAACTTTCACCTGAAAATAGCTTGTCCCAAATTGGGCGATTTTTCACCCTCCGTCGATTGAATTTGACCATTTTACTCAAATTGTAGAATTAGTGTCAATATAATAAAATCGTATAGTACAGACAAATTTTCATCACATTCGCATATTATTATAATCATCATACTATTTTAAGTGGCCTCTAGTTTTTTTTTATTTTATCGTTAAGAAATATAGTTAAAGGTGAATTTTTATCATATTCACATATTATTATCGTTATATTATTCTAAATAGCACCTAGTTTTTGTTATTGTCAAGCAAATTTTGTTTTTCATTTTCGAAATTTAGTCATCGAAGTGTCGATTTCCTTTTAAAATCTGGATATTCTGTTCCTTTTAGGATCTTTTAGACTCAGATGTGTCGTTTAGGGTGGAAAATTAAAATCGTTCCGTTCATCAAAATTTTTTTCCGGCAAATTCCCATAAAAACTTAGGTATTTACAAGCGTGTTAATTCGCGGTTCCGGCGAAGCTGCGGCACGACAAGCCAGACACCATTAATCTCGTCGGCGCATAATTCACCCTCGCTTTCGCTGACCTAACCTCTAATTCCCTCCCGCCCTGCGGCGAAAACTCTACCAAGAGATGGTCACCACATGAGTGCTCTTACGTTCCTGACACGAGACTATTTTTAGGGCTGCCTTCGGGTACTGCGATCGTGCACTTATCATCGAGCTCGTGTTATTTTTGGGGGATTTATTAGAGGCCCGATAACATGGCAGAAGCTGGATGAGCGAAGTAAAGACGAAGAGGCCTTGAAGAGGAAGCTGGAAGAGCGGCTAAAAAGAGTCTTCGGGACCTCCATCGGCTAACACTCTTCGAAATGCTTGAAAACTCAACAAATGTTTACGTAAAAAAATGTCAAGATTTTACTGAAGTGGTATATGAAAGGAAAAAAGAATAGAAATCATTCTTTTGAGGTGATGGATCGAATGCTTTATGCGATTTCTTAAGGGGACGCGAAAGTGGCGTCAAAGAAGTCTCGTTTATAAAACATTTCTCCGAACTGGGTCTACCGAATCAAATAAAACTTTACAGTATAAATATGGAGGGTATAAGGAAGGCCCTGACGCTCATGATATTTTAGTTTTTTGAAAATTTGGTTTTAGATATTTTACAAATATTTTATAAAAAATGAAATTTCATGGGTGTCGGAACTTTCCTTGTAGCGTACATGTTTATGTTATAATGTTTGAAACGATTCGATACACCTGGTTCGGTGAAAATTTCATAAACGGGATCTCTGTGACTCCATTTTCATATCCCCTTAACATTTTGTGATCACAGGTTGCTACTGGTTTAGATAAAAAAGTGACAATGCTTCTTTGTCGGTCGAATAGGATTCTGAAGTGATGCTGTGGATGGAGAATTAAGGTCGAGAGATTGGCGGAGGAAGAAAGGAAACCGGAGAAAGGAGGAAGAATGGGCGGAAATCAAAGCGTGTATTGTTATCGTTCGAGAAAGGTGCTGAGGTCGAGCTAACGCAATTGCGCAAGTGTAATTGGACCGAATTACGAGTATGTCGATGAAGTTACAGTTCACAGAGAAAAGGGGTGTTATTGGGTGAATATTGTAAAATACTTGATACTTGGAACGAAGAAGTTGCCAAGAATGTTTTTCATCCTACAAAGACGTAGACGTAGCAGTTTTTTCGCTCTCTCGTGTAACGCGTTTCAATTTCGAACTTGTTACTTAAAAAGTTTTCCCTCGTGTATGGAGCTTCGTATTCCCCCCTACGCTTGCCGAATTTCCCCCATAAAGGAAACTTTTCGTCGATAAAGTCGAACGAGGCTCCATGCTGTCCATGACACATCATGCTTCATCTTGAAACCTGGGTCAGAGTGCCCAGATTTTTCCCAATGATAAAATAAATAACTAGAGGCCATTTAAAATATTATAATAATAATATATGAATATAATAAAACTTCGCCTATAGCTATACAATTTTAACACACAGTAATTTGATTTAAATGGCCAGGCATGGCGAAATCATAGGAAATTTAAATCCCGCCTTGATTGAAAAATTCACGCAAAATCTCTTTTATAATCAACGAATTTGCAATAAATCGTCCAATCTGGACACTTTGTTCCACGTGCTTAAGTTGAACAAAATATTTATAAAACTTGTCTTCAAACTGGGTACACTGAATAATTTCAAACTTTAACACATGATTATAGAGGCCTTAAGGGAGAACACGATTCTCATGAAATTGAATTTTTCAGAAAAAAAATGTGATTTTAGTTCTTGTCTAGGCTAAACAAAAAAAAAAGAAAAATTTTCTTTGAAAAATGAAATTTCACGAGCATCACGTTTTTTCTTAGAGCCTCCGTAATCACGTGTCAATGTTTCAAATGATTCGGTGCACCCAGTTTGGAAAAAAGTTTTAAAAATATTTTGACGTTCTGATATATATAAAATGGCCCTTTCACATCACCTTAAGGAGTCGAATGGAACTCCCAGGATCCAGAAGAAACGGTAGAGGTTGCAAGAGGCGAAAAAGCGCCGTCAACGATTTCTCGTTGACCAGATGTCGAGGAGGAGAGACTTATGCGTGCCGAGAGAAAGCAACGTGAACATTGCCGACCCTAATGTTATTTAATTCGGTGCAAGAAGAAGCGTCCACCAGGAGCACACGCGGGAGGCAGTCAGCGAAAACCTCGACGTCGCTTTGAAGATGACAAACGTAACGGCGTCGGTGCACCGAGACGGCGATTAACGGTGTAGCTCCTCGTTGGACGAGATCCTTGCCCAGTTTTTCAAGAGGGCGATCCATCTCGTCCAATCTTCTCTCGGCCATCTTTCCCCTCGTGAACGTACTCGATTCGTTCTTGCGGCGAGATATCACCTCGAAAACTTTCGACTACTCCAATTGGAATCCAAGATCCACGTTGAAAATATAAGGATATCGGAGAATTCTAGGGGGAAGTTCACGTAACGCGTTACAAGTCGCAGAACCTTTCGATCGCTTTAATCGTAATTCAGGATCCATGCGGAAAATATGAGGGACTCCATTTCTCAAATGACTTTTTCTGTAGTCGAGACTCCTGTGGAAAAAAAGTCCTTGTTAACGTATCGCGGGGAATTTCATGTAATGTGTTACGAGGCACAGAATTTTTCGATCGCTCCATTCGTAATTCAGGATCCGCATGAAAAATACGAGGATCTTCCCTAGTGATGTCCATTTTCCGTATGATTTCCTCGCGGGCGAAACTTCCGTGAAAATACCCTTTCTACGCAATCAACGTACGAGGTATGACGGTTAATTCAAGGGCTAAGTTCACATAATGCGCTACAAGTCGTAGACTTTTCACTACTCGACTCAAGGGTCGAAAATATGAACTCTACTCGGTTTATCGCGCAGTCGATGGCCATCTCCGTCGTCCGAGCGTTTCCGGTCACGCTCACATCCGTTGGCCTACATTGGCGAAGGTGGCACCCCGTGGTTAGGTTACGTTCGCTTCCTCGGGAGCACGTAGGAGCGCAAGGCGCTCGCTTTGACGCATCGACCTGGCTCTGGGCCATGCTGCATCGTAAACTTCCGAGTAACCTAACCTATAAATTTCGGCGGGCGAATTGGAACACCCATTTTTCCAATTTTTCCAATGGCTCGCTTCATATTTGGTGTTTTCGTATTTACACATTTCGTGTTTACACAAAACAGCTTAGTTTCGTTTGATTAAGGAGATGTGAAAGTGGCGTCAATGAGGTCTCGTTTATGACACTTTTCTCCGAATCCTAATTGTTTCAAACTTTAATACGTGATTATAGAGATCCTAATAAAGGTCTTGGAACTCACGAAATTACATTTTTAGAAAAGGAATTATTATTTGTTGGTCCCTGTCCGGGATAAATAACAAATTCTTTGTCGAAAATTGAAGTCTCGGGAGTTTCAAGACCTTCGTTAGGACCTCCATAACCGCGTGTTAAAGTTTGACATCTTTCGGTGCACCCAATTTGGGGAAAAGTTTGATAAACGAAACTCCTTTAACGCCACTTTCACATCACCTTAAGGGATGTAGAGTTTTTAAAAGTATGGTCAATTGGTTCGGTTTACTCAAAGAGGGTCTGAGTTTCTGTAAGAGGTTTCGAGTTGAATGAGGTTAGAAAACGAAACGTCGCCTTGGCGTGTTTGAAATGTAAACCCTTAAGGCCGCGTTCCTAACGGAGCGACGGTGCTTCCGCTTCCGGAAGGCTTCGAATCGGTGCCAAGAACTAATTTTCGCCTTCTCGTGGTACAAAGTAGTTTTGTGCCTCGACACGCACGCGTGACTCTTGACACCGCGGCAAATGAAAGGACTCCCATGAAAATAACCTCTTTCGGATCAATAGAGGGTCGGTGTGATAAAGGGCGCACGCTTTATTTCGGTTTGAATTCGAGTAGGTACGATTCCATTCCCGGGTGTTTTGCAAAAGGTTATTTCCATGAAAATAATTAATTCTTGTACCAGCATTCAACATTGACACATGACTCGCGATCATCTAAGAATTGTCCTGACACATTCAAAATTCGGATTTTTCCAAAAAATTCTTTAACTTAGCCCAGATCAGAATCAAAGTGGCGTCGAGCTCTCATATTTCGATTAATATACAATTATTGAAGGCTCTGATATGAGCAACGGAAGTGTCAGGACAATTTTACGGCAATTTAGAATACTCTGGTAATCGATAAACTCTTTATAATTATTGTACGAAAACGACAGATGGAGTATGCTATTTAGTACAATACCCAAGATATTTCGACACAGCTGTCAATATAAAAACGAACGTCAGCAACGTAGGTATTCAGAAAAATCTTCTTTATCGACATCGATCAAGTTCCTCGACGTGTTTCACATCACCTTAAGGTGATATGAAAAGGTCGTTCTCCATATATGAAACGTCAAAATATTGATAAAACTTTTCTTCAAACTGCATGGATCGAATCATTTGAAACTTTAACCCGTGATTACGGAGGCCGCAAGGAAGAACGCGATTCTCATGAAATTCCATTTTCAAAAAAAGGAAACTGTATTCTTGGTTCTAGTCTGGGATAAATACAGAAATTTCTTACATTCTTCAGAAATGAAATTGCACTCGCACCACGTTCTTCCTTACGGCCCCCATAATCACATGCTGAAATTTCCATCGATTCGGTGCATTTAATTTGAACAAAAGTTTTATAAACATTTTGATCATTTATATATATAGAATGACCTTTTTCTATCACCTTAACGAGTTGTACAAAAATGGCGTTCAAAGGAGCGCTAAAACTTCGACTCGGCCTGGTCCCTGAATTAAAAATCTATACCAAACATCGGATAACCAACCCTTTAATTACGGAATTATATATAAACCTCACATGACGCGAATCGCGCTCGCTCGAGAATAAATGTTTGACGGGTATAGAAATCTGGGCCGTGCTTAACGAGCCTTACAAAGGAGATGGCTTCTTCGTCTATTGAAGGGGCGAAGTCGGGTCGAGTGCCTACTAGACGAGTTCGACGTTGCCTTTACAACCCTAGCGAAGTGGCTAACGCTTTTGAGGAAGCGAAAGATAGGTTAGTAGAGGGTGGAGGCGCGATTGTAGGTTAGGCTTCTCCGAGGACGCGATTCTAATCATCGGCCGTTTCGGAACGTGGATGGAAACGGAACGACTCGACTTTCCTAGGGGAGAGGAAATCTTTTACGACCAGTCGTTTCTTTTCCTTTCTTTCAACGGAAAACCACTACACGGGTTACGACGAGGAGTGCTTCGACGATCACTGAATTCTGATACCTCTCGGTGCGGAACCACTGCGGTGCGGTTGCGGAGAACTCACGCGATGCGAGAACCGCAGAGTTCGACGCTGCGGAAAAACTCGTGTAAGGAGTCGATGAATCGAAACTGTGAACGAAAATGAACGAGTTTAGGTTTTAAAGAGTCATATACGTCTCTGTTAGACCGATTGGTCGAGTCTTTTTTCAATTATTATTACAAAAGTAGCTTTTACGGAAAAAAAACAGAAATAAACGGTTAATCATGATGGAATATTCGGTTTTTTGCTGCTACCCCAAACGGTGCATGGAGAAAAAAATTCCATCGAACCAATGAAATATTTCTTTGAATAGTGGCAAAGAAATATTTTATTAATTCAGAGAATAATTATTTCACTCAAATGAACTCGAGCAAATTGGATGCAACATTTTTTTGGAATTATGATCTTTCTCTTTTGAGGCAAATAATTATTCTTTAAATTAACAAAATATTTCTGTGGTATTATTCGACGAAAGTACTTCTTTAGTTCAATGAATTTTTTTCGTAATGTAGAAATGAATCAGTGCGCAATCAATGCTTAGTTCTGCACTGAGAAGCAAATATCATTGAAGCAAAGAAATATTTCTTTGGTTCAATGAATTTTTTTCTCAGTATGTGATCTGAATTAAATGTTTTTAATTCAGATCACATAATTTCTCGGCTCACGGGATTAAAAAAAAAAAGACCAAGGTTGGGAAAATTCTGAAACGATTATTCTGGAATAAGCGACGAAAAGGCGCTTTTTGGGGAATATGCATCGCGCGGTCTATGAACGTGCGCGGCGCGCCTGCGTCACCGGAAACGAGTGTGCATATTAATGGCGGTTCACCCACCGGCAACTGCAGCTGCGAGCAGCTGTATGGAAGAGCCATTGTAAGTTTGTATAATTATTGTAATTTGTGAACCGCAGGTTGGGCTCATAAAGTATCCAAAGTTCAACGCGTTCATGAATGAATTTGTTCAGTCTCCCTTCGTTAATTAATCTGAACCTGGATCGTAGAAATCCATTCCATATGTAGAAAGATTAAGGTGACGTGAAAGCGGTGTCCTAGGTCTCGTTTATGAAACTTTTCTCCAAATTGAGTACATCGAATAACTTGAAATTTTAACACGTGATTATGGAGGTCCTAATGGAGGGTTTTGAAACTCGTGAAATTTCATTAGATTAAGAAGAAAAAAAATGTATTTATCCAGACTAGAACCAGAAAAGACTTTTTTTTTCGAAAAATGAAATTTGGGAAGTTTCAAGACCTTCATTAGGACGTTTATAATCATGTGCAGTTTGAAGAAAAGTTTTATGATAATATTATTTTAATATGTATAGAAAGACCCTTTCATATCACCTTAAGGTGAGAATAATAACGTCTGCAATATCATGGTCTAAAATTCAACGAATAATTAATATGAGATTTAAACAATTGACATAAATGTTACTCGGTGACGCAACGAGTTATTCATCGAGAAACATAAACTAGAGCTAAGGTAACGACTCTACACCTGAACTTATTTTCAATTACCTAAAAAGCTTTCCAGTGTTTCTGGTGATAACCGTGCCATTTTGTCGTAGGTGTGGTCGTAACTTCCGCTTACTACGAAGTACCGTGTTTGGCACGGTATATTCTGCTAATTGTACTTAATTTGCGGTACATTTTGAAGAAGACATTGCGATTAATTAAAATAAAAAAGTGTACGATACCTTGTTCCGCCAGAGTAGGTGGAAATCCTCTAGGTAACGAAAACGACTTGGACTCACCTGCAACAGAAAAATGTTTTTCTGTTTCAAAAATTTGGAGACAAATTTTATAAATATTTCGACGTTTTAATATATATAAAATGACCCTTTCATAAAGCCTTAAATGAATCAAATTTTTTCTTTGTGTATACCTCAGGCGTATTTCGAAAGAAAGTACCTTTGCATGAATCTTTCTAAAAGAAAATATTCCGTAATAATCGAGTGTCTTTTCATAATAATTAGGAAAGTACGACTCGGCGCATCTTCTCACACTTTCGCCTTAATTTAATAGGGTGAGAGATAAAAAGTATGTGCGACTCAGTGCCAACAATGTCACACGTTTTATGTGTTCAGGTCTCCGGTGAATAGCACTATTCTTCGAAGCAGATCCCCTTTTACAGGTCCAATGGGATCAAGTGTATAAAGTACGATCCGTTTGACTTCAGGAGTAATTAATCGAGCCAATTAAGAGCCTCGACGACCTCGCTTTCGGGCCTCTTTACCCTCGAACTGGCTCTCGACATTTTAATCCAGAAGAAGGGAGTCATTACTCGCAGTTACGTGCCCATTATTAGGTCCGAGTGTACAGGGAAAAAAAAGACATTTGCACTTTTAGCAAAGGACAGCATTGCCGATTAAGTTCTGCTCTCACTCCTACAATTTTTTTCGCATTCGCACTTTAAGATTGCAGACCTCATTCCACGGCATTGTATATCGCGATTGTTCCGAGCCGTTCCCATCAAATAATCCTGAGCGCTTTTGAACAGAGCGTTTTGCGTAACGCGATGAAAGCGTTGGCCGTACCGATTCTACACTTGCGTTTTCACACGCGGTTTGCTTCCGCCATGGCAGATACGATCTCAAGACTCGCCTTAAAGCCGAGTCGAAGAGAAACGCATTAGACACCTCAAGAAGCTTCCTAGATAGATCGCCTTTTCGGTGACTCAAAGTCGTTCCCTTCGCCACGATTTAAAATGAGACTTAAGGAGATGTGAAAATGGCGTCAAACAGGTGAATCTTTATCTAAATTATTACTCTGTTCATCGGACTGGGTGTATCGATTCATTTCAAACTTTACAACATGAATATGGAGGCTATAAGGAAGATGCCATGAAATTTCAATTTTTTTTTAAATTTATCTATAGACATTGTTAAAATTTTTTAGAAAAATTGAAATTTCATAGATGTCGAAACCTTCCTTATAGCCTTTATATTCATGTTGTAAAGTTTGAAACGATTCGGCAGACCCAGTTCGGAAAAATGTTTATGAGGGATTCATTTTTATACGTGCCAATGAACATCATCGTCTTATCGGAACGACGTAATAATTCCTGAAATTCGATTATTGGCCTGATTATAAAATTCTTTAATCTGGGGCACTACGACGACCATTTACAAAAATCGGAATGTTGCCCGATTTTCCCGCAAGTGTCGCTAGTGTTTACTGTTGGTTAAGTTGGCAATGAAATATGGGGTTATTTTTATATGAATGTCGGATTTTTCAATGTCGTTTTTGACGCACGCTGTTTTTGACGCTCGTGAGACCTCAGAGTTATATTCGAGTGAAGTAAACGAGCAAAAGAG
This sequence comes from Orussus abietinus, assembly GCF_000612105.2. Classification (NCBI taxonomy): domain Eukaryota; kingdom Metazoa; phylum Arthropoda; class Insecta; order Hymenoptera; family Orussidae; genus Orussus; species Orussus abietinus. Next base: position 98,678 of record NW_019394880.1, on the reverse strand, counting down.
TACGTCCTTCTCGAACGCGCCAATTTCCAGGAATTGTGCAGCCCAGGGCTCCAGGGAATTCCCTCTGCGGACTCCGGATCGACGTCATGGAGTCGACCTCGACCGACGCCACAGCGTCGAGCTCCTCTCCTGCATAAAAATACTCTGGCGTCTTCCCAAAAACTGTGCGCAAACACTGGAAGTCCTCGTAAAACTCGATCCCGGGATATTCGGGGCGGAACACTGGAAGTCGCGGTTCAATTCCTGGAATATCTTATTTTATTTGTATTGATATTCCAGGAATTGAGATCTCTCGCGCGTCTCGAGATCTGTCCTCGCATTTTATTACCTTTTTTGATATGATTCCATGGAGAATAAAGTCACTTCAAAGAGCGACCAGTTGGATTGGGATGGAAATGTCAAAAGTCGCTGCTCGATTCCTGGAATATCAATTCCAGGAATTTATTTAAATTTTATTGCCCTATCCGAGTTGAAGAGTCCATGGGGAATAAAGTCACCCCAAAAGAACGACCGGTTAAATTGGGATAGGAACGACGGAAGTCGCGGCAATAATTATTCTTTGAATTAAAAATACATTTCTGAGATCTCTTTGAATGGTTCCGAAGAGATATTCTGTTAACTCAAAGAATAACTATTTGATTTAAATAAAATCCAATACATTGAATCCGACGTTTCTTAGGAATTCTGACAACTTATTCGAGCCAAATAATTATTCATTCAATTAAAAATACATCTCTTTGGTATTGTTCGAAGAAATATTTCTCTGGTTCAATGACGTGTTTTTTTCAGTGTAGTGATAACGCGTTTTAGTGAAATATTTTCCTTGAAAAGGCTCAACTTACAGTCGACTTGCAGTTCGATGAGCTCGATTTCATGCAATGACGATAAATCAGGTCCCATTGTGTGTCTTTGTTGAAATCCTCTCCTCGGTAAAGTAATCATTCTTCTCAACAACGGAGCTGGACGAAAGGAAGAATTTTCTTTGGTAATCTCGCTCAAGAAATAAAAGCACGGCCGTAAAAAAATGGGAAAGCGAAGATAGCAAAACGACAATTAGCGAAGAAAATTGCTGAAAACCGAGACTGCAGCTGCGATAAAAGAGAAAGCGACTAATGTTCAGCAAAAAAATGCAACAAATTTAAAGAAGTAAATTTATTAGAGATAAATCAGATCTCGAAACTTTGATAAGGAATTTTTTTAATTCTTAACAAAAAATGGGTCTTATTAACCCAACGTCTTAAAAAATATATCCGACGAATATAAATATCTTTGCCCAAAAAAAAAACCCGGATTCACATTTTCTTGTTCCTATTATTATTCATAATTATCTATTTTAGAACATAGTAGTGCCATTGCACATTCAAAGTGTATATTTATATGACGACGTTCGGTCAAGATGAGTCGATTTCCGTTTAAGAGTTATACACTGAAAAAAAAAAAAATTAATTGAACCGAAGAAATATTACGTTAATTAAAAAAATAATTATTTGACAAATAAATGCAAATAAATTGTCATAATCCCGAAGCAACGTTGTATCCGATTTATTCGAGTTTATTTGAGTGAAATAATTATTTTCTGAATTAACAAAATATTTCATTGGTACTCTTCAAAGATATATTTCTCTGGGAGAATGAAATATTTTTTTTTTTCAGTGTAGAAAGCGCAGAAAGAATAAATTTTCTCCTGAAAGAAGTGCATTGGACCCCGAAAATGCGTAAATGAGAATTCCTGCTCGTTATCGTACGCAACAACAGGGTTCCGCTCGAAATCCGGAAACGCGTTGGCATGCGTATCTCCTGGAGACGTCTAAGTACATACATGGGCCATTTACAAGAGCTACTGCACACATAAATGGTACATGTGCTCCTGTTATCCGTCAATCGTCACCCACGGTACGCGTCTGCAGATTCATTCATCGTAGATTTGTTTTCGTCCGAACGAATGGTCCGAGGTTAATGAAATCTCATCCTCGAGAAAATTCATGTCCACGTCAAATTTAGGACTTCCTAAAGTTTCAACATGGTAAAAGGTCAATATAATTCCCTCGTAAAACATTCAGATACGTTTCATGTTTTGACAGTATTTAAGGCAATGTAAAAGTTTCGTTTGAAGGATCAATCGTTTGGCTTTTCTACATTTTCCTGTAATGTAGGTGTATCGAATTGCATGAAATTCTATCACGTGAATGTGAAGGCCCTGAAGAAGGTCCTAACACCTAAAAAATTGTAATGTTATAGAAAAATAAAAACATGTCCATAAAAAAAATGTAAAATAATGAAATTTCATCGGTGCCCGGACCTTCCTTAGGGCCTCCGTATTCACGTGGTAAAATTTAAACCGATTCTATGGAATTGAATTGACAGAAGAGTTTCATCAACAATTGAGCTGTCAGTTTCGTATCGCCTTAATGCCTAGAGTTGAAAACGCGGAACCTTCAGCATAACGGGAAGGAGGGCGATTAAGTTCGCATAATAAATGGCGGATGCGTCGTAAGCCGATAGAACGACGAAAGATTAAGAACGCCATAACGTCGCCTCGATAAGCGATCGGTTGGAGATGGGGACACGGAAGAAACTTGGATTCAGCGAAGAGGAAGTCGAGAAACTTGCGGAGGAGGTCGAAGGCGTAGTCGAGACAGCGGAATAGAGGAAGAGAGCTCGCCAAGATCGCCGCGTTTCCTGCAAGATGGCGACCGCCGGGGTAACTAAGCTTATCCTTAACCTTAAACGGCGGATGACTCACAGACGAAGCGTGGGTGAGCAAGACGAGTCTCCCGATAAAGTTCAGCCATGTCGGAAAGTCGAAAGCACCACTTCCGTCCGAGGGAGAGATTTTATCTCGATTGGCGCATTATCTCATTTTCGCTAATGACGCTATCAGCCGAGATATCGATCGATAAGAGATCCTTACTTAAAGTGATATGAAAGTTGCATTTGAGAGGTTGATCGTTCATGAAAGTATTTTTTGAAATGGTTGTACTAATTTGTTTCAAATGTTACCACATAAATAAAGAGGCCGTATGGTAGATCGCGATACTCGTAAAAATTCATTTATTATAANCATCGATTCATTTGAAACGTTAACACGTGATTATGGAGATCTTGATGAAGGTCTTGGAACTCGCGAAATTTCTTTTTTCGCAAACAAATTTTGTATTTATCCCAGACAAAAACCAAAAAAAGGTATTTTTATTTTTAATGAAATGATATGAGCATTGCGCTCTTTCTTAGGACCTATTTAAAATTGGACTTTTGCTATGAAACTCTCGTTTCTCTGGTAACGATACACCACGGATTCTTCATTGTCTTCCTGGTTCTCTTAGTTCACTGTTTAGTCTATCTGGAGAGGATAGTAAAGAAGGGAGTGCGTGGATCTTCACAGCCGAAGAGACGCACGATGCGAGCCCACGACACGGTCGTATATCGTTCGGTAGTTTGCCTTGAAGTGTCGTTGCGCAATTAGCGAGTCGCGCGGGGTGGTGCGCGCGCAAGAAAGTCTCCTGGAGCGCGCATGTGCCGTGCGCAACAAAAGTCGCGACGTAACGCATACGGATCGCAGTCACTGAATGACCGCGGACCGGCGCCGTTCGATTTGGCTGAAGGGGAGGATAAATGTCACCCTTTTACAAAAAGCCGCAAAAATTTAAAACCTTCACGGATCTTTACGAAAGACGAAATAACTCTATCGGTCACTTTTTTCCCTCTATCATGGAGTGTTATTTTTGTTTTCCACCCATTTTACCTTGTCTTTTCTACGTTTACCCTGAGGAGAAAGTGTGAACCAAAGAAATATTTTCTTAATTCAAAGAATAATTATTTGGTTCAAATAAACGCGAATAAATGGAAATGGAAATGTTGCGTCGAATTTATTCGAGATTACGTGATTCAAATAATTATTCTTTGAATTAACAATTTCTTTGGTGTTGTTCGAAGAAATATTTCTTAGGTTCAATGGTATTTTCTTTCATTGTAGATCATTATTTCTCATTTCAGCGTCTATGATTAGTAGACAGTAATTGTCGACGAAAAGGAGCGAGAGGAACAAAACATGGAACAAAATGCGAAACAAGGGGTCCCCTCTTGCCCGTGTCGTAGCTGACACGAGCCGCCTCCGGGAAAGGGCGTCGAGGGGAGAGAAGACATCCAGGAGGAATGTCGATGATTAATAACGGGATTAACATTTAATAAATCTCGACCCGATGTTACGGGGAGTGTATTAATATTAATCGGCAATCACTTATTGGATTTCATATATCAGTTCCTGCGTAGAAGAATTGCGTCTCTGGTCGAGTTTTAATTAATCGAAGTAATCACAATCTGGACTTGGCAATATTGGTTAAAATATGAAAAAGTCTGAAGAAATAAGTAGCTTCATGAGCTCAACCTAACAACATTGATCGAGATATGCGAGACGAGAGAAAAGGTGAAGGTTTTTTTTTTTATAAATATTGAGAAAAATTCATACAGTCAGTGGCGCAGCCAGGTGGTATAACCTAGAGGCGCCACCTAGTTCGAAGAAAAAAATTGTAAAAAAATCTGAAGAAATTACTGGTTTCATAATCTCGACCCGGCAATATTAGTTGAGATATGGAGGACGGAAATGGTGGGACGTTGAATAAAATATGGGCGAAGAATCGAGGTGGTTGGAAAAGTAGAGCTGAGCGGAAAGGCTCGCCAAGGAAAATAAGCAGCGGAACGCATTTGCGAAACCGATTCGCGCACTCGCGGGCTCCCAGGGATGTCGCAATTAAAAGCGGCGCCCCTCGGCTTAAATTATAGCCCGAGTAACCAAAGTAGCAAGGCGGAGGCTCGCATTACGTGGAGTAACTCGCCCGCCATTGTCTCCTAGTGTTACCGACGCGCCTAATTTCAAAAGGCCCTCCTCTGTCAGCCCAGTTTCCTAGAACGTTATGAAATCAGATATTTGTCCCACGTAAGAGAGGCGTTGCGACGACGAATCTGGAAAAATCAAATCGAAATTGAACCTAAAATTGACGGAATTTCGATGGACGAGCGGAACAGATTTTTATAAAGAAAATCGCCGAATTGATTCACACTGATTCATTCACATGAGATTGAATTAAAATATTTAAAATAACACAATATCAATACGTGAACAAGAAAAAAATTCACTGCCAAGTCTAGGGTTTTAATTCATAGTGACAATAATAGTGGGAACAATTTAAAGTAAATGGTTAGGTGGTAGGTATTGACAAAATCGTTGATGATTTAAAAATGTTATGAAAGTTTTATACATATTTTTACGGTTTCATATATATAGAATAAATCCTTTCATATCACCTTAAAATCGCTCTTATTTTTTGCTGTGTCCTGAGTTTACTGAAAATTTCAACGGAAATTTGTGTTCATAAAATATCATTTCCCTGAAAATTTATCAAAGAAATTGAGGAAGGAAAAATACGAATAAACGAAATCGATAAGAGATAAGACAAATTATGCGATTTTAGGGTATGTCACGAATTCAGTGTACATAATTCTTTGCACGGAGAAAAAATTTTCATTGAGCCAAAGAAATATTTTGTTAATTGAATGAATTAGAAAAGAATTATTGCACTCAAATAAATTGGATACAATATTTCTTCGAAATTAGGACAAATTATTTGGGTTACATAATTATTCTTTGAATGAACAACATATTTCTTTGGCTCAATGAATTTTTTCTTTCTCAGCGTGCCAGGGGAAAAAAAAATCAGGAAGCGGTGAGAAGAGATCGTAATTCGAAGGGTCTCGGGTTTGCTCGTCTGAAAGGGAGTGTGCAGCTGGGAGTGATTTTTCATTAAATATCCGGACGTTTCAATTAAAACCGTCCGGAGTTCATGACTCATTCTTCTCGTCTGCACCATGCCCTCTCGGTACGATTCCTCTCTCGGTCCATGCTTCGATCGTCGATTTCAATTTCTCCTGCGCCAATCTTCGGATCCACGGATATGTATCTATACAGATACGACGCCGATTATGTCGCAAGAACTGGGCAAAAAATGTTCATTGAACCAAAGAAATATTTTGTTAATTCAATGAATAATTATTTGACTGGCACCAAAACAAAATTGTTAGTTGAATAGCCTGAAACTTTAGCACGAGATTATAGAAGTCATAATGAAGGTCTTGAAACTCGCGAATTTCATTAAAAAAAAAAAAATGTGTTTATCCCGGACAAGGACCAAAAAAAATATTTATTTTCGAAAAACTGAAATGCGTGAGCTTCATGACCTTCATTAGAGCCTCCATAATTACGAGTTAAAGATTGAGATTATTCATGGTGCACCCAGTTTGAAGAAAAATTGAATAAATATTTTAACGTGTTGATATATATAGAATGACCCTTTCATATCACCTTAAGAGACACCGTGTAAACATAATGATTAATTCTACGATCGAACACTTGCTCTCGCCCCTGACTGTAGGCGAAGCAAGATTTGTATTTCAGAATCGGACTTCATTCGCCGTTGAAATATGGAATAATTAGAATCAGAACCGGTGCAACAAGTCCCGGCATTTTATCTCGAGGAGAATGTACAGAAGAGTATATACCTACGTATCTAATTCCAAGTCCAGTAATTTATTTCCCTCCTTACTCGGAGAAATTGCTTATGAATAAATGACCGGCTTCTCGAGTAAAGGTTCTTTTTGGCCCTCGGCCTAAATCCACTCTCGCTGACTTATGGGATGTTCTCGTTTATACCGACGGTCTCTGAATCACCCCTTTCCATGAATAATACAAGGAAGCCGAACCGATTCCTGAGAAGCGTAATTAAATTTCCAGATATATCGCGTGCACAGGCTTTATGTGTATGACAAGCGGAAGCAAAGAGAGCAAGCAATAAGTATTTGTCCGTAATGTCACTCGACCTGATGGAGTCGTTCATTTCAGAAGTTCAAACAATATTTAATACGAAATACGAAAAATGTAAAAACCATTTTCGAAGAATGTAAGGTATGCTTCAGTCCGACGTTAATATTCACTGTAATGACGTTAATATTCAATATAACTTTTAATTAAACATATTTACTATATCAAAGATAATTACTTTCTGGATTAGAGAATTCTGTAAATTAAACCGAAGTGGTCAAATCATACCCACCCTGACGGTTAACCATAAATAAAATATTTCTGAATAAACAAAATATTTCTTTGGTACTATTCAAAGAAATATTTCTCTGGTTCAACTTTTTCTTCAGCGTAGATATTTTCTCCAGGTTCGTTTTCGAGCTGTTATTCCAAAAAATCCAGGGAATTAAATTGGACCGAGAAAAACCATAACCACTCTGGTTAACCGTAAAATCCATTGAATTTTATCCTAAACCAGTCTAAAGGTTGTTAATAAAAATTCTACATCCGATGGTGGCTTCCAGTAGGTCGAGTTTCATCAAAAGCTATGATTCCAAAGGGCAGAACCATGTCCTTCGAATCAAACGAAAAGGACGTCAAACGACTCGCGAGATGAAAGATCTTTCAAAGAAGCTGGCTGGACCGAGAGATCGACTCACGGGTGCTCCCAGAAGAAGAGCCGTCATTAGGGTCCGAATTCTTTCTTCTCTTTCTCCTCAAGATCGAGTTCCAGACGCGTCTGTGGCTCATGCCGCACGTCCTCGCGGGTCGCGTATCGATTTCAGCGATCGATCGATCGCGATCCATCCGGGGCGGGTCGCTCCTCCCGGAGGCTGGCCTAAGTTGGTGCCGAGCACTTCAAGGTCTCTAGGTTGAGATAGGTCAAATCGCGGTTGTTCTCCTGCAATTCAAGGCCCCCGGGTCAAGCCGGGTCGTTCGAGACTGCTGCCACCGTACTTCGAGGTCTCGACATTTAAGGCAGCTCGTATATCCCAACCAGGATGCGCTGGTGGGCTTAGTTGAATTTTTTCAACGTGTCGCTGGTAATGTTGAAATGAAGTCGTTGAATCGAGACCATTAACTTTGGAGGTTCTAAAAGTTGCGTTGCGATTTGACGTAATTCTCCATTTATTTGTATAGGTAGGTTTGCAATTGCAATCGTATATTTCACCCAAGATACCCTGGTAGCATCAGTTGATATTTTTCGACGTGTCGCTCGTAGCGTTGAAGCGAAGTCATTGATTCGCGATCATCAATTTTGGAGGTACCGAAAGTTGCGTTGCGGTTGAGCTAAATTGTACGTTTATTTTTACAGGTTAACTTGCAATTTCTTGTCGGTGGTTGCAATCGTATATTCCAATCAGGATGGCTTAGTTGAATGTTTTCAACGTGACTTCATTAATGCTGAACAGAAGTCATCGATTCGCGATCATTAACTTCAGATGTTCCAGAAGTTGCGTTGCGATGTGATCCAATTCTCTATTTATGTTTATAGTAATTACTCAGAACTGTATGTAAACGTCTTGATGATTGCAACTATGTATTTAAAGCAAGATTCGCTGGTGGACTTTTATCAACATGCCGCCAATAATGTTGAAGCAAAGTCGTCGATTTGCGACCATCAACTTTGGAGGTTCCGAAAGTTGCGTGGCTGTTTGACTATATTCAAAGTTTATTCTTATAGACAGACTTGTACTTTCTCAAAACTTTATACAGACGTGTTGGCAATTGCAGTCGTAGGTTTCGAGGTGGAATATGATTATTAAGACTCGTTGCTCTTGCTTCAAGGTCCTCGCGTGGGATCCAGACCACGCCCAGTATGAGCCGCAATCAGATGACCACTTCCTACAGTTTTTTACGACTTTGTCATCAAATTCCCAAAGATAATCGTCCCTAATTTGGGTGCATGGATTACGGCTTTCCAAAATTTTCTAAAACTGGGTCACTTTCGATCCGTCCATCAAATATCGAGATCTGCACTGATGGGCACGAAATGCCTCGATATTAAATTAATCGGTGAATTTCACAATGGTGGAAACATTAATCGGGGATAACGCACTTATAGTTTACGACAACAATGGCATCGCAATCGTGCCATCGTAAACTGCACTTTATACGATATTAACGAAGAAAACTAAAAGAGAACTGAGGTAGAGATACTAGACGGCGAAGAAGAGTTTGTCGTGAAAGTGAGGTTATGTTCCCGCGGCTGCCGACAGACTGCGCGTCACCGATCCGAACCTACGATGCATTCTCTCTCGAGGATGCGGTCGTCGGTCGCGATAACGATTTACGCAGTCGCTTCCACTGTTTTCGAAATTAGTCAGAGGAAAGTTCGCCGGCATCTCTGCTGTTTGGTGTGCGTCGATTTTGCATGGGCACGCGAAAGTCGCAGTGAGGCGTTGCCGTAAAATCGACGTAAGTACTCGAGAGTCTTTGACTCATTAATAAAAAGATTTATGGAGACATCTATGAAAAAGTGTATAAAGAAATCTATGGAAATATCTATGAAGAGATCTATGGAAATATCTATTAAGAGATGGATCATGGGAATCTCTCCGAAATCGAAACTCAAGACATATGGGATGGGAAGATGGCAGCCATCTTGTCCTGCCAGTGATTATGTGTTTCAAGGGGAATGTCAAGTACGTACCGTAATCTGCAATTTTTATGTCTTTAAAAACAGTGCAATAGAATTCCGCGATTCTTTCTGCTCGCACTTTATCAAATTTGAAAAAAAGCGCTGGACGAAAATGTAGGATTGCGTACGTGTGCGCAATCTAGCAAGACGGCCGCTGCAGTACCTCCTCTTGCGATTCGTTTAAAACCTTATTTTGTTTAAAAAAAAAAACGATATCTTCGTAGATTTATGTTTTGACTCTTTTCGAAGGAGCGTTGATTGAAAAACGTATTTTCCATTTGATTCACATTTATGGTCGAGAATAACCGAACAATGGCTCACGTGCGAGAATGCCGATCACGCTCGCATCGGCGTGCCTTTTATCGCAACTCGCGCATGTCCAGACTTCGATCGATCGATCGAAGAACGTCGAGAGTCCCGATTGAGTCCTGGGATGTGATCGGGAGTTGCGACCTTCGACGTTAAAGGTTCGATTTGACCGACTTTTCTACTTCGACCAATCCCGTTGAAGCAGTTGCGACGCACGTTCGGTTAACCAGCGCCAAGAAAGCACCGTAAGTACGAGGATGGATCTTCCGGTGACAGCACGTCCAGTGTTTAAACAATGCGTTGTGACTATTATTGCCATTGGGTCCGTTGAGAATTAGATGTTTACAAGTACGAAAGTGTGTAGATTTTTGTTGTTTTTAAGAATGTTTGAGGAATTATTTTTATAATTTCTCAGGAGGTTTTCAAAAAGGTTTGAAGAACTAATTTTAGAACTCAAGAATTTTTGAAGAACTAATTTTAGAACTCAAGAATTTTTGAAGAATTACTTTCAGAATTTTTCAAGGATTACAAAAAGCAGTTATGAATTGAAAAAAATTGTTGAAGATTTTCAAAGATTTTTTCAGAATATAGGTTTTCGAACATTACATCTTAATTCGTATTGGATGGCATTGGGTCGTATCCACCTAGTAAACACTCCAAATTTATTCGTCTATCTAGAATGATTTTTTTTTTGTTCAAGAATTAATCTCCAGATATTTAGTACCCCAGTTTACACTCCAAAAATAAAGACAGAAAATCCACCCAAATCTGGATTTAATATCCAAAATCTGGTACACCAATTGACGGATTACCTGTTCATGGGTTGATATATATAGAAAGAAGATGAGAGTAGCCAGGCCCCCTACTTCATAACTATTGTGCGGTGCTGCCCTCGCGGTAGCTGTGGCATCAAAAGGAGCGATACGTCGGTAAACGATACATACAATCATACTCTAAAATACCGATCAGAGATGAGTTGGGAGATTGTTTACGGGCAGGATCGTGCGATCGCGTCCTGTGCTGCTCTCTGGTTTCGTACGTTAGCGTTCACCGTTTTTTGCCACCAAGGGCGGCGCAACGAATTTCTGATAGGAGCTCGCGCACTCGCGATGGTGGTACCATCTATCAGTCGCCGTTGGCGGCTCACGTACTCGTGATGGTAATACCATGCGGCAGTTGACGGTGGTGGCTTACCTACACTTACCGACACTGCTCGCTTTCGATGGTAAGGGAAGAACACTCGTGTCGCTCCATTTGACTTTATCTACTTATCTACTACTGTTAAGTACATTGTTGCCACGAAGTTGACGTCATGCGGAGCTTTGGGGCACGCGTCGGTGTCGCGTACGGAACTTTCATGCAGCGAATCTGTGTGAGTGCGATCGCTCCTAAAAATCTTCGCGCGACCCAACCAGCCAAGCGCCAAGCTACGGATATAAACGTTGAGTATGTGGGCGTTCAGCGCTACACTCGACAAGTATGCGTGAGAGTCGAATTCTGCGAAAAATCCTCACGAGGCTTACCTAACAGCGGATATAAGCCGAGCCATTTCGCGTATGATTTTTACATTTCTCTACTAGCGTTATCGAGCGTTTTCAAGCGTTTTTAGACCGTTTTGAGCGTTATCGAGCGTTTTTCAACCGTTTTCGAGTGTTGTCGAGCGTTTTTAGTGTTTTCGAGCGTTTTCGGAGCGTTTTCGCGCGTTATCGATCGTTTTTGAACGTTTTCAAGTGTTTGTCAGTCATTTTCAGAGCATTTTCGAGCGTTATCGAGGGTTTTCGAGCGTCATCAAGCGTTTTTCAAGTGTTTTCACGCGTTTTTAGAGCTTTTTCGAGCATTATCGAGCGTTCTTCGAGCGTTATCGATCGTTTTCGCGCGTTTTTCAAGTTTTTTCGACCCTTATCGAAGGCCGTACAGTGCAGTTGAGTGTTGTTAAGTGCAGTAGAGTTGCCGAAGAGTGCCGGAGAGTTCCCGGAGAGTGCTGGAGAGTGCCGGAGAGAGCCGGAAAGTTGCCGGAGAGTGCCGGAGAGTTGCCGCAGAGTGCCGGAGAGGGCCGGAGAGTGCCGGAGAGTGCCGGAGAGTGCCGGAGAGTGCCCGAGAGTGCCCGAGAGTGCCGGAAAGTTCGCGGAGAGGGCCGGAGAATTGCCGCAGAGTGCCAGAGAGTGACGGAGAGTGCCGGAGAGTGCCGGAGAGTTGCCGGAGAGTGCCGGAGAGTGCCGGAGAGTTGCCGGAGAGTGCCGAAGAGTGCCGCAGAGTGCCGGAGAGTGCCGGAGAGTGCCGGAGAGTGCCGCAGAGGGCCGGAGAGTGCCGCAGAGTGCCGCAGAGTGCCGGAGAGTGCCGGAGAGTNTCCCATCGCACGCCGACCTCCGTGAGTCGCGGCGCGGACGCGCTCTCCCTTCGGGGGGATCCCGCGGTCGGGCCGCATGGGTCGCGGGGATCCTGGGTGGGACTCAGGATCCCACTGCACGCGACCCCGGGAGGTGCTGGTCGGGCGGTACTGCTCCGCCCGGCCGGCGGTTTGAGAGAGGTTGCGGCGGTGGTGGGGTGCCGGGGAACACGTTCCCTGGCCCCCCGCCACGGCCGCTGAGGTCGGCAGGGGACGACAGTTCCCATTGCACGCCGACCTCCGAGAGCGGCGGCGCGGACGCGCGCTCCTCCTTCGGGGGGGGCCCGCGTTCGGGCCGCATGGGTCACGGGGGTCCTGAGTGGGGGCTCAGGATCCCATTGCACGTGACCCCGGGGGGTGCCGGTGGGGCGGTGTGGCCCCGCCTCATCGGCAAAGTTAGAGGGGTTTTTCTTTTGGGGGGACCTTCTGTCCCCCCCGGGATGGGCCCGGAAACGGGCATGGCGCAGGGGGGGCCGCGGTTGCGTAACCGATCCCGTAGCCCCCCCGCCTTTGCGCTGAAGGCGGCCACCGGGGAGTTTTTAGTGGGTGCGAGCCCCACACTACCTCCGCCCCTCCCCGGGGGCGGGGGTGTCCGGTAGGGATTTTCTCCTCGTAAAAAAAAAAAAAAAAAAAAAAGGTAGGTACTTATAACGGCCCTCTAACAAAGGTACTCTGATTACAGTGGTAATCAATGCACTCTAATTAGAGTACTACAGCACTCTAATGCACTCTAATACATTATAATGCACTCTACGGCACTCTCCGGCACTCTCCGACACTCTTCGGCACTCTGCGGCAACTCTCCGGCACTCTGTCGCAACTCTCCGGCACTCTCCAGCACTCTTCGGCACCTCTCCGGCACTCTACTGCACTTAATAACACGCAACGGCACTGTACGGCCTTCGATAAGGCTCGCAAACACTTTAAAAACGCGCGAAAACGATCGATAACGCTCGGCAACGCTCGATAACGATCGAAAACACTCTAAAAACACTTGAAAACGGTTGAAAAACGCTCGATAACTCTCGAAAACGTTCGGAAAACGCTCGGTAACGCTCCAAAACACTAAAAACGCTTGAAAACACTCTAAAAACACTCGAAAACGGTTCAAAAACGCTCTAGAAACGCCTAAAAATGCTCGATAACGCTAGTAGGGAAATGTAAAAATCATGCGCGAAATGACTTGGCTTATATCCACAGTTAGGTAAGCCTCGGGAGGATTTTTTGCAGTTTTCGAGTCTCACGTATACTTGTCGAGTGTAGCGCCGAATGCACACATACTCAACGTCTCGACCCATAGCTTGGCGCTTGGCTGGTTGGGTCGCGCGAAGATTTTTAGGAGCGATCGCACTCACACAGATTCGCTGCACGAGAGTTCCGTACGCGACACCGACGCGTGCCCCAAAGTTCCGCATCACGTCGACTTCGAGGCAACAATGTACTTAATAGTAGTAGATAAGTAGGTAAAGTCGATTGGAGCGTTGCGAGTGTTCTTCCCTTACCATCAAAAGCGAGCAGTATCGGTAAGCGTAGGTAAGCCACCACCGTCGACTGCCGCATGGTATTAACATCACGAGTACGTGAGCCGCCAATGGCGACTGGTGGATGGTACCGCCATCGCGAGTGCGCGAGTTCCTATCAGAAATTCGTTGCGCCGCCCTTGGGGGCAAAAAACGGTGAAAGCTAACGTACGAAACCAGAGGGCAGCACAGGATGCGATCGCACGATCCTGCTCGTAAGCAATCTCTTAACTCATCTTTGTATTTAATTCCTAAAATACCGCTTCAAACTCTTAATACAATTCAAAGATGGAGCTACGGTTCGGTACTTCAGGTACTTAGTATAACTGGTAGATGGCGACGTATCACTTGTCTAATTCGATGCCTCAAGTAACCGGTTTGAATCAGAGATGGCGCTTTAACCTTTGTCCTATTTTTGAAACGGTGCCTCGGGTAGAGTTCTAAATCCAGTAAGTTACGTCAGAAACGAAGAGAAATTCCCGGTAATTTATCGGTAATTTCTCCAAAGCCTTTTTTATTGAGAAATTATGAGAATTGGAATTTTTCAACAGAGCGAACGAGAGGTTTCGATTAGCTATAGAGAAACATCGCAGAGTGGAATTTCCGTTGTACGTTCTCCGTAGCCAATCAAAACCTCCCATTCGTTTCGTCGCAGAATAACATATCAGTTCGTTTGAAATAAATCGCATGGAATTTTCTGTGAAGTTGTACATACGTGAATATTTTTAGCTGGAGATAAATACGACCCTATAATCAATATTTTCTAATAGTAATTATTACTCTTTAGCTTGAACTTTGAGGTTGATGTAAAAAAAAAAGTTATTTAAACGAAGAAACCTAAAGTATAAATAACAAAATTAACGTTCTCTTAAATTCTCAATGTTCCCGGTAACTTACGGTATGTTTCACAGTTACCTTCTCCAATTTAATGTTACCGAGAATTTTCGAACTCTAGCCTCGGGTACCAGAGGCATCCGCAGGAATAACAGCGTTCGTGTCGCAAAAATTTGATAGCTGTGTCCCCTTAAGCATGGCTACTCTCATCTCTCTGATACATAGAAGAGTGAAATCGTGTACCGACTGGAAGCGGTTGACCGGGTGACACCATCTGCCGGAATTTCCGAGAACCGTTTGTACCGACCTAAGGTAGTTCATTAGGGATTAGTTTGGTTATCAACCAACGGCACGCACCGAACACGGTCGGTGATACCGACTCCTCACCGAGTAAACCTCATGTCAGAATATTGCTATAAAATATTAACCAATCTACAGCAGTCCGTACACTGAGAAAGAAAAATGTCATTGAACTAAAAAAATATTTTGTTAATTCAAGGAATAATTATTTCACTCAAATGAATTGCAATAAATTGTCACAATTTAGAGGAAATGTTACGTCCAATTTATTTGAATTCATATTTGGGTCAAATAATTATGAATATAATTGAATTAACAAAATATTTCTTCGGTACTGTTCAAGGAAATATTTCTTTGGTTCAAACAAATTTTTTTTTCTCAGCGTAGATAAGTAACGTGTACATTTGTGGTTTACTTTGTAGTGTCTCTTTTGAAATCTTGTTCTTTTTCTCAGAATATCTTGAATAAAAAGTTTTTTTAACAGTGCACTTTCGTTCCCTCGTTAGGTGGTCGTCAACGTCGGTTTCTCTGACTGAAATACCGGAAACGCCGAGACATCACGTGCTTCCACGTTCTCCCCGTTTCGGGACGCGAGTAAGACTCGCTTGCAGAGTTATTTATCGCTTTGCGCTTTCACGCGAAGAGTCTGCACGCGATTCGCCGACCCTCCTCGCCCGTCCTTGTCCTCCGCGCGACTGCGAATGCCCGCCGAAAGGGACGGCGAGAGAAAGAAGGACTCGACTCGGAAAGAGAACAGGGGAAAGGAAGAACCGGACAAAAACGAGCGCGTGGCTTATTCGCACCCGTCTCGAATGGTCCATCCGTTACGGAACATCATCGCAGTCCTTTAATTGAAAATGGCTCGAACCGTTCAACGGTTCGGGTCGTTAAATTAAATACGACCTAACCTAATTCACAGTCAAGTTTAATTCCAGAAATTTAATCGTCAACATGGTCAGTCGTTTAGTTAAAAACGATTCGAACGATTTGACGATTCTGATCGTTAAATTAAATACGACTTAACCTAATTCGAGAAATTCAATCGACAACATCATTTAATTGAAGCTCATTCGAACGGTTCAACGGTTCGCGTCGTTAAATTAAATAGGACCTAACCTAATTCGAGAAATTTAATCGTCGATATAATCAACCTTTTAGTAGAATTTAATGAAGCGAATTGTTAAATTAAATACAACTTAACCTAATTCACCCCTAAGTTTAATTAAAGAAATTCAATCATCACATTGTTCGGCATAATCACTCTTAAATCATGAGTACTTACTGTAATATTTTTAAAATATTATTTTAGGGGCCGATTCAAGATCGATGGTTCGGAAACGGACATTTCGTTGGAAAACTCACCTATAGGGGACGCGGTGTTGGCTTCCCGCAAGCTGACGGTTTCCGGTTCCACGGCTGCTTCGTCCTCTTCGATGAGCGGCGGTGGCGGCGCCAAAGGTCTGCTTTCGTAGCCCCAATGTTGTCGAAAAGCTCTCGCACCCCCGTCGAGACGAACGCGGGGCAATTCGACGAACATGGCATCCCCCAGCTGAAATCAAGGGAGTAGTCAATTCGAAAATGAGATTCTCACGACATACGCTCCTCTTTTCCGTTTCTAAATAAACGGCACGCCGCGCGTAGCCGTGATCCACCGTTAGAAGCGCAGTTTAAGGCGCTATAAAAGCGGCATCTAAGAAATAAATCGTATATTTCACTCTTCTCCGAATTTGGTGTACTGAATCTTTCAAAACGTTTCCACGTTCATGTGAAGGTCCGAAAGAAGGTCCGGACACCCATGAAATTGTTATAAAAAAAAAATTAAATAATGTTCATAAACAAATTTAAAAAATGGGATTTCATGCGCGTCAAGACCTTCCTCGGGGCTTCCAAGTTGACGTGGCAAAATTTCAAACAATTCGGTAAACACAGGTCGGAGAAAAGTGTCATATTCGAGTCACTTTCATATCGCCTTAATGTTGTAGTAATTCAGCATTAATTCCAATCGAGAGTC
The DNA here is from genome assembly GCF_000612105.2 of Orussus abietinus. Lineage (NCBI taxonomy): Eukaryota > Metazoa > Arthropoda > Insecta > Hymenoptera > Orussidae > Orussus > Orussus abietinus. Next base: position 81,827 of record NW_019394880.1, on the reverse strand, counting down.
GTTACCGGCGATCGGCGAATTAATGATGCTTGACCAGTACTGCCGCGGAACGTTAAAGCAAATAATATCAGCGGTGTAAACTCACCAAAGGTGTGCACTTATTTAACTAATCTCCTATCACAACGTGCGAATACTAGATATAGTGGTTTTCGTAAACTCGAGAAAAGGCGTGTAATAACGAGTTTGGCAGAGGGAGTAAAACTGGAAAATTCGGACACTCACGTATCCCCGAACGACGTCCATCTTGCGGGATGGAGGACAACGAATCGTTCGCCAGGATCTGCGGAATTCGCGAATCCATTGAAATTCGCGCTTTAACGATTTTTCGGCGGCTCGGAGTGCGCGGAATTCATTCCGCGATTCCGCTCTGTCGAACGAAGGACCGGCGACGATTTCACGTTCGAGACTGCTGAGGGAAGTGTCTGGTTTGTCTCAAAAGTCTTGGTTGACCCAGCTACTCGCTGACGTCACTAATTAGACCTCGTTAAAAGAGACGCCAGTGTAAAATCCAAAGAGACGCGGGAGGGAAAGAGAGAGAGAGACAGAGAAATGGTCTCCATCATAGTGGCTCGCCTCGCCAGGGTGAATCGACATTTTGCTCACCATGGTGAGAATACGAGCAGCCATTCAGTAAGATTTTACGTAGCGCGAAGGAGATTACCAAGGCAAGCGTAATCGCGCGAATCGTTAAGGCGGAGCGAAAGTGGCGACTGAGGAATCTCGTATATGTAACTTTTCTCCGAATTGGGTGCATCGAATCGTTTGAAATTTTACAACGTGAATATGAAAGGTCCAAGGAAGGTTTCGACACTCATGAAATTTCGATTTTTAATTAATTTGTCTACAAATATTTTTAATTTTTTGCTAGACAGATCAGGCATTTGCCTCTTTGAAGCTAATTCGCTTTCGCCTGCGTTGCAAAGCTGAATATGTCGTTACAATATATATTTACAATATCGATTCTGGTGGGAAGTTCGTTAACAAAAAACATTAAGGTTGTCACAAATGATCTCGCCTGGAAAATAACTTTTTAACAAGGTAGGTGCGCGGAACCGCGTAAAGCTGGCACGTCTCAATTAGTACGACAGCCATTTTGGCGAGCGAGTGGCCTGGTTTCGCCATTAAGTGTTTCATTAGTTTAATTAGTTGGTCGTGCTCCGCGAAGGAGCCGAGAAAGAGAGAAAAAAGGAGAAAAGTTAAAGCTTTGTCTCGTTCGAAAAGGTTTACACGTGCGTGCTTTTTCTCGGCGACCACGTGGTCGGCCATTGCGAACGCTCAAGGTCAAGAGCGACTTTAAGGAGGTCAATATATAACTAGACATTTATTACGCCGAGGGCATAATTTCGACATGACGTGAATTATATACTATATATTTTGTACCTGTTATACATTCCGGCTAAATCACTTCAGTCATTTTACAAATAACGTTTTCATCCAAAAATTTTAATAAAAACTGGTGGTGTTTAAAATATAAGTTTATAATTTATTCACCTAATCTACGGAACATTCATAAATAAAACAAATATAAAGATGGGAACATACTTTATTCTACGTAAGTAAGGAGGTCAGATTAAGTTAGGTTATGTTATGGAAAAATTTGCTTTATAAAAAATCACTAAAATGATTTAGACGGAATGAGTTTGACTTTATGACGATGTCTTCTTAATCATTTATAAAACGTGTAGTTGCTTTATAAAATGACTAATAGAATTGTAAAATAAAACCAAACGAACGAAGATTTGACCATTTAGCCGCATTTGATAAAACTATTAGGCGTTTAACACAATTCTGGATTTTACAATGTAGCTAAGACATATACGGTTTAAGGGGAAAATTGTCCAATGGCGAAGTCGAGGGTCGATGTCGCTTTCACGCCGTTGACGGATTTCAAGTACAGCCGGCGCCATTAAGGCTTTCTCTAAATAATATTATTAGGGTTGTAGCGAGTTAATAACACGGAGAAATTTTGAAAGTTCTCTCCTCGGGCTGTTTACGTACGCATTAATCATAACGTCGGAGGATATTCGACGAATATAGACACGAGAGGAATCTTCGAGGTTATACGCTCCCGGAAATTGCGTTTCTCTTCTACGTATGTCCACCATTTCGTGCAGAACAGAGGTCGCGTTTTCTCGTGCACGGTGTTTGTCCTTATATCGAGACAAATATTTTCTCATACGAACTTGTAAAGGGTCCTCAACTGATCTCTTCTAGGAGATTAGATTCATTTACAAACGTCTTTGGTCTCTCTGTGATTGGCTCACCGCAATTTTGATTGATAAAATTGGCGAAACATTTTTTGTTTTAAGGCGATACGAAAGTGGCGTCTGAAGAGGCGATTGTTTATGAAACTTTTCTTCAAATTGAGGGTGTCGAATCATTCGAAATTTTCCTGCGCAAATTTAAAGGCCTTAAAGAAGATACATTTCATGAAACTTACTATTCTAAATTTCATTGTAAACATTTCTTAATTTTTTTTTACAAAAAAATGAAATTTTATGACTGACAAGACCTGTCTTAGGGTCTCTATATTCACGTGGCAAAATTTGAAACAATTCGGTACACGCAGTTTGGAAAAAAACTTCAGAAACGATTCTTTAGATGCCACTTTCATAACACCTTAACGCTGCATAATTTTGTGCCACCGCTAAGAGCGATTTTTACGATTAACAATTCATATAAGCCGTAGATGAATATTTTCACAGTGGATTTATAGTTTTTCGAGTTCGAAGAGAAGGAAGACGTGACGGAAGGAGTGAGAAAATGGTTGCAAGAAAGAGCGAGATACGTGAAAAATGATAAAAGTTTGGAAAAATCGGGCATCATAGTCGGTAAGTAGAGTGATCAAGGTCGGTAAAAGAAGAGGCCACATGCTGCCATACCGAGAAGAAGCGAGAGGGACCATCAAAAAGATTCAAAGGAGTGAGAGAGGAAGAAAACGATAGACCCACAATGTGCGACAGGAAAATTTACACAAAACGACGGAAAATACAAACACAAAAGAACGTAAATTAACGAACAACGAATTACGACGAAGACTGACACAGAGATGCTCGGTGAGACAACAAACCTTGTTATGAGACTTGAACATACAGGCCGTCCCCGCGAATAGCTGCATCCAAAAAAGTAAAAGAAAAGAGATTTTAGACGTTAATGAACAATGCACTAATTATTCAACTAGAACATTGTAACAAATACCTCTGGTATTTTTATAAGCGATTAAATTCGCGAAATGTTCGTACTGAAAATGTCATCCGAATTTTTTTATAGCGGGTATAAATCAACGTAATCGTTCGTTGACAGTAGAACGTGATATCAATAATTGCTTGTGATTTATTAACAATTTCTTAAACTACAGCGACAGTGGATAGATTAGTATTCCGTGATATTAACGAAAACATCAAATTTAAAGTCCACGATCGCTATAACGATTGATAAGGGATTATAGCGTTTATCGGCTCGTATATCATCGTAAACGTTATCGCAATTAGCAGCTGAATCGCCGTGCCTTTTTATGCCCTGCTTCCGATCTGTGCACTCATTAAGGGGATGTGAAAGTGGCATCATGGTGAACTGCTCATGAAACTTTTTTCCGAACTAGATGTTTGAAAATTTGTCATACTAATATGAAAGTTCTAAGGAAGATCCTGACACGTATAAAATTTCATTTTCTTTCAAATTCGTTATAAACATTTTCTAAGTTTTTCATAAAAAATCAGTTTTCACCTTCCTTGGGAAATCGATATTCTCGTGGTCAAATTTCAAACGATTCGGTACACCCAGTCCGGAGAAAAGTTATTTAGAAATATTTTCTAATCCATGAAATTTCACTCCTCAACATTTTTTACTCTCCATTTTTTATTCCTTTTTAAATCTGAAAGCGTGCCAGCGTGACTATAATTTCGGCTAATTGTCGGAGGTCGCCAGAAGAGAAGACCTGTCAATCGGCGGTCGTAAGTCGACCTTCTCGACGCGATAGAGCGAACAGCTGTTCGACTCGCGTTCGATTCGATTTCGTGGCCGTTAGGTCGCTTTTTTGTTCGGATTTACGAGCGAATCGCTAACGAGTATCGACGCTAGCGAAAACGCCGCGTAGGCGCGCGATTCCTCTTCCGGGACACGATCCGATCGGCGCTACCGCCGGATCGATTATCCTGGATAAATCGATCGGGCGAGTACGCGCATTTCGCACGGGAATAAGATATCTCTAGTCTTCGCCGTAAATCGCCCGTAAAGGGGATCGCTGATCGCGGGTCGACGGCCCCTTTGATCGCGATCTATCGAGCCCTTCGACCTATCGCGAGTATGTGGTCTCGAGATCACTTTCGTTCGCGGTTATTAGGAAGAAAAGAACAAATTTTGCACTTCTAGCAATCATGCCGATGAATTTTCGCTGTTGCTGCGATAAAAATTGCGCCAATAGAAAAAAATACTTGCAATTTTCAAATTCACTGTCAAACGTACACTGAGAAATAGAATTCATCCAACCAAAGAAATATTTTGTACATTCAAAGAATAATTATTTGACTCAAATGAAATTGAATTAAATCGGATGTAACATTTCTTCGGAATTATCACAATTTATTTCAGTTTATTTGAGGCAGATAATTATTTTTGGAATTAACTAAAGATTCTTATGGTACTATTTAAAGAAATAGTTCTGTGGTTTAGTGAAATCTTTTTCTCAATGTAAGAATATTTTAGACAATTTATTTTTAAAGTTTCAACGAACGCCGTCAATGATTCATTGTTTTAGGTCTACTTGAGTTTGCAGAAACGCTCGGTTAAGATTTTCATTTCCGGCGACGTTTGGTCCCTCGACGCGTTTTCGTCGGAAGTTGGCAGATCCGGAGCGGATTCCGAGATTCGTAATTAGGCAACGCCGGGCTTTGGTCTATTCGCCAACCCTCGCAAATTCCTTCCCCTTCTGTTCAGCTTCGAGGGAGAAAATTCCTATAACGATGCCTGGCTCTATTCTTGTTTTGCCGTTTACCAAATCCAGGTACAAAGCGTCCGTTCTACGCCATTTCTCGCCTGTATAATTATATCATCCCTTCGTCTTTTGCGAGTTCAACTTTCCGACCTTCTCTTCTCGCCTGGACTTGTATAAAGGGGTTTAAAATACTCGACTCGAACAAGAAAAATGGTTAATACATGGTCATTTCGCGAATTTTTGGGCTATCTTCCGACCAGCAAAATTCCTGGAAAGATGATTTTGCCATTATGACGTTTTACCGAAATAAAAATCCGCCCATGTTATTCTGTGAATTTTGAGGACGTCGGTGAAGCAGTAAAATTCTTGAAATGATGATTTTGTCATGATAACGTTTTACCGAAACGAAAATCCACCCTTGTCGTTCCGCGAATTTTGAGGACCTCGATCGAGCAGCGAAATTTCTGGAAAGCTGATTTTGACAAAACAAAAATTCACCCAAGTCATTCCGCGAATTTTGAGGACCTCGATCGAGCAGCGAAATTTTTGGAAAGCTGATTTTGACAAAACAAAAATTTACCCAAGTCATTCAGCGAATTTTAAGANCCCCCCCCCCCCCAAAGCATCAGAACTGGAAAGCATGACGAAGACCAGGGCACGACGACGATAAACTTTTAAATTCAAACGAAATTTGTGGAGCTAACCACCGAGTCGAACGGGTTACGTGCATTTCGGAGGTGGAATTACGGCTTCCGGCTGAAACGCGATGGAATTACGGATAATTAAATTCTTCAGAAAAGGAGACGAAGGCACAGGATTTTACGAGCGGTAATAAAATCCCTATTTGAGGCATCAAATATATCCGTAGGCGTATTCAATTCAGTAATGGATACATTATCAACGATATTGATTTCAAGTCTTGTAACAGAAGCGACCTCTGGATGCATCGCGGAGGGAAAAATGGCGGCGAAGTTATGTTCCATTCCAACACGAATTCGCATTCGCGTCTCTGTGGATGACATCCGGCTTTCCCGCTCGTTAAACGACCACAGGAGATAAGGGACAGCTCGAAACGACTCCTTCTGATCCTCCAACGAACGAGACGTACATTTTAATCCAATTTATATAATTTCAGACGAGTAAAAAGCATCTTAATGGCTCTTCGCAATTGGACTGCCCTGCGCGCCAAGTATACAGTTATACAAGAGTGTAATAAATTGTCCTGTGGAAATTGTAATTTTAGTACAAATCTCTAAAATATACTTGGAAATTTCATTAGCGAGAATTTCCTCGGATGTATTTCAAAGTCCCTCCAATTTCTTTGTGGATTTATAAAATCTGTTAAATTGTACTAAAATATATTCATAAGTTTCATTATTGAGAGTTTCCTCAGATTTATAAAAAAAATTCCTTATTTCGTCGGTTTATCTTCAAATGGATTAAAATTTCCTCGGATTTAAGGAAAAGTCTTTAGTTCTAACCACACTGATATCGTGATCATAATTGAAAATTTCATTCGCGAGATTTATCTCGAATCTAAGAAAAATATTAATATCCAGTTCCAATTTTTCACCTCGCGATCAGCGAATCCAACTTCACCATCGACTTCCATTTCCCTTGGAAAAGCCGTCCGAGAAAGAGGATTTCTTCTCCCTCGGCTGACCCTGGCAGTCCTTCCTCCACTTCCGGTACTTCCTCTGATCCTCTCTTTCCATCTCTCTCTCTCTGTTAACCCTGAGATACGTGGATCTCTGTACCGCCTTGCTCTCTGTACTCGGCACGTACTTGGGATGGGAGTATTTTTTGCTCGTAGACCGAATTCGCCCCTTCCTTGCAGAAGAACCAAACTCGGGTCGAGACTGAAACGTGTGTATTAAATTGTGTCTCTTCTCATCTCAACCCTTGGCGACGTGAGAGGAATGACGGGCGTGCGATTAAATCTGTCCTCTCCTCGTCGTCTGCGTAAATACCTTCCTTCCTTGTCTCTTCACGACGAAACGACTTCCGCCAGCTCGCTGTCACAGAAATCGTTTTTTCCTGGGGTCATTAAAGTGATATGAAAGGGTCATTCTATATATACAAAACGTCAAAATATTTATAAAACTTTCCTCCAAATTGAGTTTACCGAATCATTTGAAATTGTAGCACGTGATTATGAACGCCCAAAGGAAAAACGCGGTCACCGTGAAATTACATTAAAAAAAAAAAATATGGATTCTTGGTTCTAGTTTGTGATAAATAAAAAAAAACTTGCTTTGCAAAATGCAAACTGCAAAAAAAAACAGAGACTGGCGTCTATTTCACAACTAAATTTTTCTCAGTCTAGAAGTGAAAGCGGGCAAAGGTTTGTCAAAATTCGAGATATCGAGGTCTCGTTTTTCTCCTCATTTTGGTGGGCGAGGTCGAAGCTTGAGGAAAAGGCGTAATTCGGCGAAGTATCAGCCAACGTCGTCCCGTTGATAGCTCTCACTTTTATCCAGAGCTTCTCCGAGCCAATGGGGAAGCTCGCAAGTTTCCCCACGTCGTCTTTTACGGAGATGGGCCAAAGCTCATCCCCGAAGGCCAGGATCTCCATGGGGATCGATTTCCTCCGCGAAAAAGAAGTCCTTTTCGTTTCCTTCTCGTATAGAAAGGTCGGAAAAAGCAGCCAACTCCCTTTCCGAGTCAAAATGTTGAGCCTAGAAAAAAAATGCCTAACCTATCAGCTCTCTTTTGGTCATACTTCACTTTTTACATCTTACTTTCAACCTTGTACGGCCTGTTAGGTCTAAAATAGGACCTTAATTCAATAAGAGTTACCTTTCTTACGATATCTCAAAACCCATTGAACGTCTACAATTACCCTGATAAAAATAATTCATTGAAGTAAAGAAATACTTTGTTAATTCTAAGAATAATTATTTGACTAAAATAAATTATCGTAATTCCGAATAAATGTTGCATCCAATTTATTCGAGTTTACTTGAGTCAAATAATTATTCTTTGCATTAATAAAATATTTCTTTAGTTCAGTGAAAATTTTTTCATGGTGTAGAGATTTTAAGGATGATAAAAAATTTCAACTCGGGATGTTTCAGTCGTGTCTCGTCTAATCGAACGAATCTGATCATCCGTAGTGAAGCCATAACCTCAAATTCGTACATCTTGAAATTTTCCACGTTCGCCCTCCCATGAATCGATCGATAAGGAATGCACCGAGGAATTCCAGATACCCTGAGAATTCCGTGGAGCTCATGTACCAAGAGGAGGAATTTTCGCGAATCGAAAGACCCGAGTGCTACAGCGATTTCTCGGGAAATGAAGGCAACGCGCATCTTCTCTTCACATCGAAAGGGTCGAAGAACGAGTCCACCATTACCGTCAATGGAAGTCTCGTGCCAAGGGAAACGAAAGCCCGATCGTGCGTGAACCGAGTCGCCGGAAGCCCGTCTGGAACTATAAAGATACACTCCACCGACGCTTTGAAAAGCCATTTCCCTTTCAAGAAAGGAGCATCGCGACGGCGAATTCCAAATGGACGACAAAATCAAATCGGAATTTTTGATTATAAGAAAACCCGATATCGAAGAAAAACCCGCGAAAAATGATTTCCACGCTGAACTTTATAATAACTGGATAACTACTATCTCAAAAAATTGTTTAAAGAATTAAAAGTGACCATTGATCACGATCACAACTGATATTCCGGTATTTACGCACGGAAAGCAGCCGTTCAAAAACAGCATTCGTACGATTACTGAAAAATGTGTATAGAAGTGTTCCATGAATTTTGTCGCACCCTTTGACAGAGTAAGTAAGTGTCGACTATCTAGTCAGTACACGAAAGGAAAAAGTTTATTGAACCAGAGGAGTATATCTTCGAGTAGTACGAAATGTTTTGTCAATTTAAAGAATAATTGTTTGATTGAACGAATTTCGTTTCTGTGTGTATGTGTATAGTGACTTTCTATCGTGAGGATAACCTCTCATTCGGGATTTTTTTGAATGCGACAGTAAATTTTTCAGGTTTAAATTCTGTTACCGTGAATGTGCCAGGAATTTATAGGCTGCAAATCATTCGAAGGAATGATCCCGTTCTTCCTCTGGGAAAAAATTCGAATGTGGGGAATAGAGAGAAAAAAAATGAATATATGTATGGAGACGAGGTCGGGAAAAACAAGTCGTGGCATTCTCGGCGATAGTCCGGGGAATGGCGATTCGATTCCTGGAAATGGCACTCGCATCTTTCTCAAAGTGAACTGAAGTAAAATAGGACGTCGGGCTAGAACGTATCGCGCGCATGCGCGCAAAGAGGTCCAATTAATTAAGGACGTCACGGAAATTGAATGGCGCTCGCCGGCTTTCATTTGTCCCGACACTCGCCAAAGACACCATGACGATTCGAGTCGGCTACGGGGAAGCCGGAAGTGCGCTCGAGGATTTCCACTTGCCGTCTGAGCGACGTTTCGGGTCGAGGTTGACCCTCGTGAAAGCCGACGGCGTGTTCGAGGATCACTCCCGAGAATTCTCTGGAAATGGTCTAAACAGAAACGCTCTATCAGAATCGAAACAATTGTGAAGAAAATCCAAATAATCTCGGGAAAAATCCAAACGATTTGGGAAAAATCCAAGTACTTGGGAACAAAACACTAACAGTTCAGAACGAAATATAGACAATTTCAATTCAGCGCGACACACATCCGCAATAAATTGGTAATAATTACTCCCCCTTCCATTTCAATAACCTCGGAATATGTTATTCAAGCGATACGAAAGGGGCGTCTGAAATATCATTATGACACATTTCTCTCACCTGAGTGTACCAAATCGTCTAAAATTTCACCACATGAATATGGTGGCCTTAAGGAAGGTCCCAATACTCATGAAATCTCATTTATTAACATTTATTTCTCATTTTTGTGAAAAAAAAAATATATAAATATTTGTGTATTCATTCATTTATGTAGGGACAAAATATGTGATAAATTCAGTTTTTATCATCTTTTTCATTTAGACCATTTTCATAATTACAGGTAAAATTACAGAATTTGTGAAAAATCGGGCAAGAGAGGCCGCTGCGCGAGGTCAGAGGCGTTTTTCCGTGCACGGATATGCTTTCAAGGAAACATGATGATCCACGAGGGAGAGCTCATAAAAAGTACTCGCGATCGGAACTTAGATCGAATTTCCATGCGCCCCTGGAGTGGCGCAAGGCAGGGACTTCCCTTACATGTACATCGAGATAGAGATGCGGCCGCGATGGAAGTGCACTCTATGGGCAGAGTTGCAAACTGTAATTCACTCGAGAATATTTTTCAAACATCTCGGGCCGTGAGGCTGAGATGCAAGACATCGAGAGGCGAACCTCTAAGAGATTGTGGTTACGATTTTGCACGATCCAATTTATTAGTTTTTCTTTAATATTTAGTTAGACGAACCTCTAAAACAAGGTTCGCGTAATAATTATAAATAACAATAATCAATCATTGCAGAAGGTATTCTTTTTTAATAATCGACTTTTCTGATACATCTTGAAAATTAAATCTGAAAAATCCAGGTTTTCATCATTTTTTTTGTAACATCCGACCCACTTGTTTCCTGTAGAAAAAATTCTTCATCACCTTTTTACAAAATCTATCGAACTGAATTATTTATATAGGAGCACTGTTTACACAGGCGATTTGGTACGCACCACCGATGGAAAGCTGTGCTCCTACGAGTTTGCGGAATTTTTTTCCTCCTAAGGTGCATCGGAGTCACTGACTACTGCCCTCCGAAATGTACGTGCCACGACTGCGGTGGCCGTTCCGAACCACATACAGTTCATGGAGTTCACAGAGGAGGGTGGAACTTCTAATCGAATTAGAGGTCGACATCCCCTTAGCTTTCAATACTCGAGGAGAGATTCGAGCGTTGAAGCAGCCGAGAGAGCGATTTCGCGCTCCTTTTGAGGCGTCCTTTTTAGATTCGATGCAATTTCTATGCAGGCTGGTTTAAATCTAGGATTTTTTCTAAAAAAAAAACCCGACAAGTTGAATTTTATCGAAAAGACCAGAAAGAAACCGGTTTCAATTTTTTAAAATTTATTTACGATTTTTCAATAAAGTCAATAGTTCAAAAGAACAACTTTCTGCAACAAGCAATTATTGTAATATATAATTATTGCATAACCGTGTTATGCGATAAATAAAAATCATTACAAAATATAGATTACCGACCTTACTGGATAAAACTTGGACGAAATTTATTTTTTGGATTTAAGTGTGGTTTTCCGAAAAAAAGTGAATTGAACTGGATTGAGTAAAATTAAAAGTACCTTATTCTTATTCAACCAATGGCGCGTGTATAATCAAGTGTACGTAGTTTCTCCATAACAGAAAAATTCCGGAAAAAGGGTAAATCGGGTAAATGAATGCTTCTTGTCGTCCCACAACAAAAATGTTGTACTTTCACCCGCCCGAGGTGCTGTTTAGGTTTCTTCCGTCTCTATGAGAATTTCCGAGTTAATTGTCCGCAATGCCGACACGACCGATCGCGGTCACGTACACAATAAGTAAACCGACGAAACGCGTCGGATAAAGTAACTCGAGAGTGCAATAAATTGCCGCGGATAAGGTCGCAGTAACAGGTGCAATTACTGCAACGAGAACCGCAAACTCATACGGCGACCTAATGGAGTGAAGGAGTAAAAGAGGAAAAAAAAAGGAAAAACGGAAATTGAGTTGAAACGATTGCCGGCACGAGGGATTGCAAAAGTACGGACAATCGAAGGGGAGAAAAAAGGAACACCGACGCCGCAACGTGTAATAAAGAGCAGGAACTCGACAGGAGATCATGAACAGTCTCATTCGACTTTACATTCTCCAAGTCTGTGCTCCATTTACTTGTTTTCGAGCCGTTCGAAACCGAATTTAACGACTCTATCACTCTTTAAAAAATAGAAGAGTGTTTTGGGACACCTTGTGTACCGAGTTCGCGTAAGTAAATAAGTATAAACTACGAATTTTTCATCCTGACTGGGAGAAGCATTTAAAAAATCAGATCCGGCTTCAGAAATTTGAAAGCGCTCAAAATTCTCTTGCATTTTATGTATATATTTTTTTTCTTAATCTGCTATCGGTTAAATTTTCCATGGAGAAAAGAAATGATATAGAATAAAATGTGCAGGGCCCCTGCACCTGTTTTCGCAGGTACTGCAGGTGACACGTGATTGGTCAGTTTCATTGTGCCATAACTTTGTAAGTACTCATCGGAGAAATAAAAAATGGAAAAGGAGTTTTCGACTGGAAATATTACTCTCATTCCCTCTATAAAATATGGAGGAGACCCTCTATGAAAGTAAATAAGTGAATGCTTTGAATTTGTCATAGTTCGATCAGTTTTTGTCGCTCGAACGTGCCGAATTATCGTCGTTAATTCCACTGCCGCTAGAAGATGGGACCTCCAGCTCGACGGATATTTACCCGAAAAAAGGTGTGAGTAATATTTTAAACAATACTTACGGCCATGTCCTCGCTCCTGTATGCCGTGAGAGTCTGCTCATCCTGGAGGAGGACGCAATAGCAGGGCTCCCAACACGCCTCTGCCGTGGCATCCCCGACACAACAGTCTGCCTCTGTAAAAAAGTAAAAGCAACATTGTAACGAGATACAGGAAGTACAGAAACTGTCGACGTTAATTTTTGGCACCCTGAAACGCGGCATAGAAAATATACCGCGCCGTTTCGGCCGCTCGGTGGGGAATTTCGCGCGATCCAATTAGCTAATTACGAAACAGGGAGTCGCCAAGAATTACCATACTTAACTCGGATTTGCGATTCTAACCATTAAATGCGAGCACACCGACGAATGTAAATAAGTCGAACAGACGTCGTCGCTGGATAAAGTATATCTAGAAGTTAAGAAGTCAATGTCGACCTAACATCGTTTCTTATATTTCCTGTTATTTTATTTATCTAAGTTTGCCTAGTCCAATACCAATCTAAAATATTTTACGTATTCGTCGTATCGTTTCTTATACTTTCCTTCATATCATTTGTCTAAGTTCGCTTATTCCAGTACGAGATTTAAAATATTGTAAGTATTAGTTGTAAATAGTCTTTCTCCTCGAATTCGACCGATAATCGCCATCTTGGATCGGAGCTATTATACCAATCAAATTGGAAACCACGATATATTCCTTTATTTTATTTACCCCGGTTTGCCTATTCCGGTGTGAGTGAAAAATATTTTGATTATTCGTCGTAAATAATACTACTGCTCGAGTACTTTAATTATTCGTCGCAAATAATCGTTTTCTCCGAGTTCATGACATCTGAAGCACCGAGGTGGTAAATTTAGATGTCCCTTGTTCCAGTCCATGTGTTCCATAACGAGATCGTATCCCAAGTATCTTAATTACCCACTTTATAGCTCCTGTATTTCAATCGTCGTCGCACTTTGCACGTCGGCGAAATCTGTCCCAGATCTCGCACTTTCGCTGCCCGAAATTCGGCCCGATCGAGCGAACTTTCGGCGCGTGCATCTTTGATTTTTTTCCTGAAGAAAGCTATTCGAAAGGCGACGACGTGCTCGTTATATTCCCGTTTCTTGTACCACTAGCCACGTAGTCGTCCAAACTTCGGATGAAGCGCTCGTTGCATTTGACGTACCCAGTCTTGGTACGTGTCTCTTGGGGCTTTCTTGGACCCTAACTCAAAGATGAAGATCTCTCGTCTTGAAGAACTCGTAACGAAGAAGTCCCAAAAGCGTCTTGCTCTGAGATCATAAAGAGGATTTCACATCGAAACCTCTTGCTAGTAGCTTTTTGGCATAACCGTACGAACTATGACATCCCAAATTTGCGTAAAAAGTGTATTACTTGCTTATCGATTTTAGATTTTTAGTATTGAAGAACTCGTTACGAAGAAGTCGCAGGAAAGTCTCATTTTGGGACCATAAAGGCGATTTCACATAGAAATTTCGTAATAGCAGTTATTTGGCATTACTTCCCAAATTGGCATAAAAAATGTATTATTACTAATCAATTTTAGATTTTTAGTCTTCAAGAATTCGCAATGAAGAAATGGTCGCAGAAGCGTCTTATTTCAGAGTTATAAAGAGGATTTCACATTGAAATTTCGCAATAGCAGCCTTTTGGCATAACCGCACGAACTATGACCTCCTAAATCTCCATAAAAAAAATATACTATTTACTCACCAACCTTCAATTGATTTAACCAATTCTTTTGTCTAAGACGTTTATTTGAATAATTCAAATAATTCTCAAAATCGTGATTTTCTTCAAATGTTAACGATTTTGGCTTCTCGTGATTTCTATCGACCCCGTTCGGTAAAATCGATTCCTGGAGGTGGGACAAAAATGGGGGAAGAAAGGAGGTATGTGTGCACGTAGCCTAATCCTCCTAAAAATGGAGATCGCGAGGGAGGAGGAAGACGGAAGAGGAAACGGAGGACGGGTCAAGTGAGTTGCTCTCCGACGAAGACGTCGGAGTGACCCGAAGTTGGTCGCGATGTCGTCTTCATTAGGCACGTGCCTTGTCTGGTTCATTATCGCCTATCTTATCTCGAACTCGTTCCCTAACACCCTCTCTTTCGCACCCTTTCCCTGCGCGTCTCCTCCATCTCCCTCATTCCATCGTGACGCGTCCATCAACGGATCGAGGAGGTGCATGCGGCGAAATCTTGCACCAAAAATGATAGTAAGCATTATAGCAACAAATTATAAAAAAAAATATAATAAAAATATATAGTAAAAAATATGGTGATAATATAGGACAAGTGAATAAAAGGAATCGATTAAAATCGAGTTGATAGCGGAATTATGCAGGGTATTGCGGGATGGGACATCGATTGAGGTATTCGATAAATCAAAGAAAAAACTGTCATTTCTCCTTGACTCTCGGTACTTCTACTTGACTATTAGGCTCACGGTGAGAGTCGGTTGTACAGGAAAATGGAGGCCATAAAGACCCAGGAAAATGTTTCGTCGAGCACCTGGCGGCTTTCGCGAGGAAGAATTGAAGGACGGTAATTATCGGTCATGTATACTCCGTGCCGGAAACGAGACAAATTAGGATATCTCGACTGTAAATATGGCGAGAAGGCATGGAAATGCGACCTGTCTTCCTACCGCCTGTTATCACCTTTTACCACCGGATTCCCTCGGGTACCTCGTTGTTCCGGAAATGCGCGATTCGAAGGGACTCGAGCTGAGTGTTAATTAAGTCGAATTTAAGGAAATTGCAAAGCAAGCTCAAGACTAATTTTACTCATTACTACCTCTTGGTGATGAAGAAATACAAAATTGTGGTGGTTCTGGTCTTGATCTTGCAATTATATTCAGAGCTTAGACTTTGTCAGCAAAACGTACAGGACCAAGGTGAAAACTGTGGTAGCCTTGATCTTGATTTTGGTTTTTCACTTTTTGCAAGCCCAAGACCAAGATCAATTCGCTCATCACTATCTTTTAATGACGAGGAAATGCAAGACCAAGACCAAACCTGCGACAGTCTCGGTATACGTTTTGGTCTTCCACTTTTTGCATGTTCAAGACCAATTCTGTCCCACCAAGCACCGATTTCGAAAGTGGTCGTTCCGTTCACCGAACGAGAGTGTCCGGCGTACTTGGGCATCGCATTCGAGCCGGAGATTGCTCTTTCGCGAGCTAATTGGAGCAACGTCGTTTCGAGTTCCCGCGGAACCCGCCATAGACGATGATAACCAGCCACGTCGGGTTTGGATTTCTCGCCGCCCGATCGAACGTTCGACAGAGAGACCAGTCGACAGAGAGATCAATTTCCGGTCGTTGAGTAGTCCCTTCCCTCGTTACCTCCCCGGGATTCGTTTTTAACGTTGCGATCCCTCAGGTGTAATTGCCGACACCGGACCGAAATTCCGGACACAGGACGAACAAATGTCACCATTTACGAATTTGTTCACTCGGATCAAATGATTTCGCGTAATTTCACTGACAATGAGAAAATAAATTTTCACCGAATCGAATAAATATTTTGTTAATTTAATAAATAATCATTTGGCTCGAATAAACTCGAATGAACTGGATACAATGTTCCTTTGGGATCATGACGATTTAATTGAGTCCATTTCAGTCTAATGAATTATTCTTTGAATTAACCGAATGTTTGGTACCATTAAAAGAAAGTTTTCTTTGGTTCAATGTATTTTTCTTTTTGTTGTATTCATTCATGCACACAAGAAAAAGTAAAAAAAGGACGCCAAAAAAAACCTTGCGAAAAAAATAAGCGCATGTTTCTTGCGTCTCGGTATAACTCTCGATCCAATAAACTGGTATCTGTAAATCGTGGGAAAAAAATCATAAAACAGCAATTACTTATCTATTGTTTGATTACTGGAATACACGCCCTGAGGTGTATTCAATGTTACATACCTAGGTGCACATTGAATGTATTATCTACGCGTAAGACGTATCCGATCACATGGGTTTTGCGGCCTTTAATGGCACCCTAACCTCAAATCCCTCCACCGCAGTTTCCGCGGTCGTTTCTACATATGCTGGAAAACCGCAAACGAGATATCGAAAATGTAGAGACTTTCTACTATCCGCCAATCGGGGAAAGCCTCCGAGTTACGTACATCCGATCAAGGCGCTGATCGATCGATAAGTCGAAATCTGGTGAACATGGCGAATTTCGTACCTCGAGATTTCACGATTCTCTCTTTAAAAAATTATTACAAACTGGAACAAACGCTCCGCGTTTTCCTTTTCCGTGGAACCTGTCCGCTGCTGCGAGGGTTGCGTTTTTTTTTTCCACCGGGAAATCGGTGCAGAAGGCGAGTCGAACGAACAAATCGAACGATTTCGTCTGGAACGAGATCGTCTCTATCGGAGCGTAACGTCAGCAGCTGCAGTTGACACGTTCATTAGGAGTGCACGCAGCTTGCATGTGCAATGGCGGGCCCTCGCAAAGCGGTTCGGGATTCGGTGGAATTTCCTATTCCCTTGGATATAGGCAATCGATCGATGACGATCGCGATTCGCATTTTGCCGACAGCGACCTAAATCCTTCGGCATAAACGGGTTAAAAAAGTCATTCGAATTGTCGCGTCGAGGGTACACGTATTCGGGATACCATAATTTTATATTAACGGATTGAGAACATAATCACGAATCGGCGATCGATCGATGGCGATCGCGATTCGCCTTTCGCCGACAGCGACCTAAATCCTCCGGCAGAAACGGGTTCAAAAAGTTACCCGAAATTTCGCAGTCAGGATGTCATAATTTTTTCTTGACGTTGGAACGTAATAAAAAAGTCACTCGAATTTTCGCGACCCACGTGTTTAGGATACAGCTTTGTATGCACGATTCAAGAAGGCAATCGAAATCGATCCTGCACTATCGAAAAAATTACTGTAATTTTATCACACTTTTTGGGAAGATTCACATAAGACATGGTATGTCAATTTTACAACGCTTTGTCTAAATAAATTATAAATTTTATACATAAATGCAGTAATTTTCCTGCATAAAGGTATAACCCGGTGTTATGAAATTTTTAATTTACGTAGATTCGGAACGAATGTTTATTAATTCACTTTTAAGACATCAGGTGGATGGGTTTATGAATTCCTTGTGGATTAAAAGCGTAGGAAAATTTTGAGCAGTCCCACCGCATATGTCATCGAGTAATGGTCGATCCGGACCGCGTATTTTTTTTCGGACCGAGTAATGATGACTTTTCTGCACTTTCCGCGCAAGTAATGCGATCCCTTCGAATACACTCGAGCATGACGCAATGGTTATTCTCGCCCGAACCGAAGGCACCGCGTGAACCCGACTTCTAGGAGTCGTTTTAGGAACGGCCGCGTCGTTTGTTGTTACATTCCGTCGTGCGGCCGATAAGTGGATACTGGCCTGAATTCTCGACGCCGCGACTACTATGGAGATCGAGGAGCTTTCCTTCTACCGCGTTGCGATTAACCAGGAAAAAAATTACTATTTCCTTAAAAAGAAAAAAAAAGAAAAGAATTAAAGATCTAAAAAATCATGATTATTAAAGATATTTATACCATCCAAATAAATGCCACGTTGGGATTAATCATGAAATATCATAATTTCCTTTAAAAATGAAATATTGTTCGTTTAAAAAAGTTACGATTTTTAAAGACCTTATACCATTGAAATAAATGCCGCGTTGAGATTAACCACGAAGAAATAGTAATTTCCTTTTAAAAGAATTAAATGTTGTTCATCTAAAAAGTACGATTTTAACAATACTTGTATTATTTAATACATACCTGATTTAAGGGTTAATAGTTTGGGTTAAATCAATATTACTCGAAAGGTAATCTTTTCTCTAAAATGACCTTTTCCTGGACACTTATTGCATGATTGTTATTATGTTTCAAGTTTTAGTCGGTAAAAGTAAAATGATCGATGCATCCTAAAAATATCGGGAATAAACGGTATAATTTAAATTCATATGATTATTTTCTTCTTAGGTATGATGGTCCATCGTTAGCTGGGCATCCCATATATCGAAACTCGAGCGAGCAGGCGGTCCAGAAATGCAGATTCATTAATGCGTATTCAGTGATCGGCGATGCGAGCCGATGCACTCGTTCCCACGTGGGGATGCGGTGTGAACGATGCTTAATTAGTGGAATCACTTGGCTGACCAATATGCAACTACAAATAGCCACACACGAGCCAATCAGCCCAGTCCATACGATCTATCCGCAAATTTTATTTTACATTTGGGAATTATTAATGCGTTATTACGATACTAGAAGATCGCAGTACTATGATGGCGAGATTTTGAAAAAGACCCGTATAGGGATCGATCGAAAAATTCATAACATTTTCCCCTTCTTAGAATTTGTACATTAAATACCTCAAATACCATGACACACGTTTGTTACATGCAAACGCTTTAATGAAGATAGAAAGAAAGATAGCGTGAAAAGTGGCGAACGAAAGTGCCTATTTGCACCAACGTGAACTGTGCGATGTTTTACTGGATTCAAGGGACATCTTGGGTCGTGAATACGATTCCTGCGTATATCATGACCAATTGAACACCGCGAAAGTTAATGGGAGAAGCAACGAAAGATTGTAATTTCTCCGCGAGAAGCACCTTCCCAACCAAGTAATGAACCGGGAAAGCAGTTCGAAAGTCGAACGGTTAGAAATCTCGCTGAATTTGTGCCGATTTATCGTGCTACGAGTGCGTTAAGAAAAGAGGAAAAATATGGACGAAAGGAGAAAAAAGCCACCCAAGTTTCCATAGCTCAAGATACGGGTAAAACAGAGCTATTTCAAATTGTTGGAATTATAAACCTGAAGATTGAGGTTTATAAATGAAACAAAAACCAATCTATGTTTAATATGTATAGAGAGAGAGAGAGAGAGAGTCTGGCCCATGTTTAGTGGAGGGTTTTCAGAAACGATAAGAATCGTTGTTTGGATTAAGAGGCGACGCAGAGTCGCACCTCCACAAAGAGAGTCCAGAGAAAGAATTTAGTCATCACTGGTGCTGACCCAGATCAGCAGTTGCCCTTTTGTAGTTAGTTCGCTAGAGTGATTGGAGAAGTAAAGATGGGTCCTCTGAGCGTTAAAGAAAGAATAAAGTCTTTGTTAAATTAAATACAATAAAGTGTATTATTCTCAAATCCCATTTCCAATACAAATATACATTTGAAGTTTTCTATTTTAAATGGTAACAGAAAACCATCTTCTATTTTACAATTTAAATGGATTTTATGTAATATGTTTTGCACTTTTCTATTTTAAATGGAAAATAGAACCATCTTCCATTTTGCAATTTAAATGGATTTTATGTAATACATTTTGCATTTTCTATTTTAAAAACATACATCTTTTAGAATCGTTTTACCCAGCTGAGGAAAAATCGGCCTTTCTCGAACGGCCGGGAAGAAACGTCCACTTTCCGCTCGATCCGAAAATAATCCGGGGTTACCGATAGACTCGCGAATAGTTATCAGCAACCGGTTCGCCGATTTCAATAAGCGAACCGGTCGAGCCGCCTTCTTTTGCCTTTTCGAGATTTTAAAATATTTTTGATGCGCTCTGCTGGCCGGAGTCCTTTCCATCGCGTTGCACGGTTACGCGGATGCTCGTTCGCGGATCGATCCAAGTGTCTGCGAGATTTATCGAAAACCTCTTCCCGATAACGACCTCCGTACACGACCAGAGTATTACGAAATGCATCGTACGCTTTACAGCGACGTAAAATGAACGAAAATGTTGTAATTACGAGGCGCGAAAAACCGTACGACGACTATAAGCCAGATTTTTCTTCGTGCCTCTCTCGTTAAGGTGGTATGAAAGTGGTACTTCAGAAGTCTTGTTTATGAAACGTTTTTCCGAAATGAGTGTACCGTATTGAAATTTTACCACTTGAACATGAAAGCCTTAGGAGAGGTTTTGTACTAATGAAATTTCATTTTTTTTAATAAAAAATAAGAAATGTTTATAAACAAATGATTACAATTAAAATGTCATGAGTGTCAGGACCTTCCTTAGACCTTCCATACTCACGTGGTAACATTTCAAAGGATTCGACACATCTAGTTCTGAGAAAAATGTCAAACGATTGACCCCTCAGAAGCTACTTTCATACCACCTTAAGGTATGATGAAAGAAGTTATTCTATATATACCAAAAAGATGAAATATTTATAAAACCTTTCTGGAAACTGGGTGTACCAAATAGTTTGAAATTTTAATCCCGTGATTTTGAAGGTCCCAATGAAGATCTTCAACTCACGCAATTTCAATTTTCGATAAAAATTCCATTTCCGATTCTTGTCCTGTAGGCATTTTTTCTTCGAGATATGGAATTTTGCGAGTTCCAAGACCTTCCATTAGGACTTCCATAATCACGTGTTAAAGTTCCAAATGATTCGGTGCACTCGGTTTGAAGAAAAGTGTTATAAATAATTTAACGTTTCGATGTATATAGAATGACCCTTTGATATCGCCTTAAATTCCTCCCCCGAGTCTTTGACTTCCGCTTTCCTTCCTCTCTGAAAAGCGTTTCCACATCTCCAGACGGATATTCAATGGAATCCGCGTTTAAACCCGTGTCTAGCAAGTGGCGGGGCACGAGTAAACTTGTCGCGGTAAATCATGCAAGCTCGGAAAGCATTGTATGTTAATGGTGGTCGTTGTGCCGTACGGGAGTAATCGCGCAGGCGCGCCCGTTTCGTTGGTTCGCGACGATGACCCCTGGATGGCGCCAGAGTCGCATAATGCGCTCATCTTCGTTTCGTTTTAATTAAGGAGCAGAGACCTAACCAAACTTGAGGGACATGGACGGCTCCAAGGAGGCACCCTCTCGTCACCTGCATAATCCCGCGTCGCGGAATTAATTCCGCCCCCCTCTTAAGGGGGTCCATATAGGAGACAAGTTTATGTAAATAATTACCGCGCCTTTATGGTGCCGCCGAGGACATCGAGCGACGTATAATTACAAGATTTCCGTTACATTTCGCGAGGTAAGGGACCTTTGTCACATGACTTCCTCGTGAGGGCGTGAAAAACTCGGTCTTTAAGGGGGCAGTGAAAGTGGTGTCAAAAAGGCCTCGTTTATGAAACTTATCTCAGAAATGGATGTACCGAATCGTTTCATACTTTACAACATGAATATGGAGGCTGTAAGAATTATCAGGATACTCATGAAATTTCAATTTTTTTTACACATTTTATTAGAGTAATTTTTTTAATGTGTTATAAAAAAAATAAAAATTCGTGGGTGTCAGAATCTTCTTTGTAGCCTTCATATTCACGGTGTAAAGTTTGAAACGATTCGGTACACCCAGTTCAGAGAAAAGTCTCATGAACGATTGACCCTTTAAGATGTGAAAGTGGCATCTGAAACGTCAAACGTTCATGACACTTTTCTCCGGACTGGGCGTACTGAATCGTCTTACGCTTTACAGCGTGCATCAAGAGGGTATGAGGACAGTCTTGACATCCATCAAATTTCGTTTTTTATAAAAAATAAAAAGTTCCTATAAACAAATTTAAAAAGAATTGAAACTTCATGGGTGTTAAAATCTTCTTTGTATCCTTCACGGTGTAAAGTCTAAAACAATTCGACATATCCTATTCGGAGAAAAGTTTTATGAACGATTGACTCTTGAGATGCCACTTTCTCATCCCCTTAAAGATCCTGGATGAAGTAGCAGATTGAATAGACATAAAAGACGCGAAAATGTGCGAAACGAGAGGCTTACCACAGGAACGGACGAGAAGGTAAAGCGTCCCGGCGTGGACCCGAGTATCGCACCAGGAGTTGGAGTCGACTTGGGGCTCGAAAAGTGACAAATCGAGACCCTCCATGTCGCTTTCTCCGCAGGAGTCGCTTAAAGGTTCGAAGGTCCCCGTCGAGCCGGGAACCTCGTCCTCCAGCCCTTCCTCCGAGAAGTTATCCTCGCCTAATCGTCGATCTCGAGGAGTCAGGGCCATCCCGGTAAGATCTGGTCTCTATAAATGAACTTAGGACTCCTTTTTTCTATTCACTCGCAAACTTCCACGACACTGCACAGTTGTGATCACGAGATTAACGTTTCGTCACACTTTGGATTCGGTTCAACTTGTTTCACTTAGAAACGACATACAAGTCCTGGATTAATTCAACCTGGCCTTTATTTCGGTCTTCAGGTCGAACATTTTCCAACACTCGTCGTTGTCGAAGTCCAACCTGAAATGTCAACGATAAACATCGTTTTTGAAAGGTACGAGTTACGTTCACCGTGATCTTTATTTTTTTATCGAGGTCCAACCTGGAATGTCAACGATAAACATTATTTTTGGAAGGCACGAGTTACTATCGTTGTAATATTTCCCCAGATTCAAGTAATTCAATTATTTTTAGGTGCCAGACCCGAAGGACCGAGTTTGAGGTTAGGAATTCAAGAATATCGCGCCGCAAAATAACGTACAGACCCTCGTTTCACTTCTCCTACACTGTTAAGAAAAACATATTGAAATTTTATACAACTTTTGTTGGAAGTTTTATTCAGACATGGTATACTAATTTTATAACATTTCCAGACAACATTTATAACACATGTTATAAATTTAAGACATGTTTATTCATGTTTCTACAAAGTTCACAAACTTCCAATATGATATTACAAATATTACGGATGTATTTTGAAGTTTTTCATAAGTGTATAATAATTCACTTTTGAAACACGAGATACCAAACCAACCATCGTATCGATACCACAAGTGTATGAATGTTATGAATATTTTTAACAGTGCAGGCTCACCTCAACGTTTTCACATTTATGGAATGTGCTTTAGTCCGTACGTTATTTTCGCAGCTGAGCGTCAAAGTGGAAGATTCTCGAGTGACCTCGTTATTAAATTTAGAAAGTGTGAGCGGAGGTTCATTTTGAGTATAAAAAAAAAATATTAGTGTTTTGACATTTTTCGTCGCGAATCCCCTTTGCGCGTTCCTTAACGTTAGCGTTCAACCAGAAATGATTCATTCAACCGCGTCACTAAAAAAATCAAATTGCCTCGTGATGATGGAACGAGTCGATGATGATCAATTTTTCGAGCAGTAGTTTGTTTTCGGATGAATTTCCGAAAATTCTCTTCAATCTCTGGAAGTCAAATTTCGAGATCTAAAAAAGGCGTGGACACCGTTGGTAGTTGTCGAGACGATGATGAATCTCTCGAGGTCCTTTTTCGGTAGGTCGATTTCCCAGATATTAAAATGTTCCCCCGTTCTCTGGAAGTCAAATTTCGAGGTGGAAAAACCTCCAGACACCGTCAGCATCCGAGAAGGGAAAAAACGCAGCTCAGGGTCTGCGAGCGGCATCTTTCGCGGCCCCTAAAGAAGCTGGGCTGGTCAGCGCCTTCGAAACCAGCCAGCCGAGCGAAGCAGAAAGAAATTAAGTTACGTCGGCCATCGGCTTGTCGTCGTAAAGCTGTCAGTTGTTCAGAAAAAAGGGAGGAAAAAAAAGCACCGAAAGCCGTCGCCTTGCCCCTTCGAAGTCCACGACGATCAGCGCCAAGAAAAGGCGCTGCAGCGTCGAATCCTGACCCACCGGAGAAACAAAATCGAGCGACATAGCACCCTAAATGACGACTATGAACGACGAGAAATACCAGGAAAACTGGGAAACAACTGCCCCATGAGAGATAATGTCTAATAATGCGAGGAAACGCCAGGAAATCTGAGGACAACATCTGGGAATGGACGTTGTTGCCAAGTGGTTCCGGGTGCAGGGAACTTCAAGGTGTTATAAAAGTGGCGACTGAAATCGCTTGCGAAACTTTCGACACAGGAGCCCTTGGTAAGGTCTTTACGTGTATAAAATTTAAAGTCTATAAAAAAAAAACTGAATATATAAAAAAAATTGAGAAAAATGAAATTTCATGGCAGTCGGGACCTTCTTTAGACTTTCCAGACTCACGTGGTAAAATTTCAGGCGATTTGACACGTCTAGTTCTGAGAAACGTGTCACAAACGATTGACCCTTCAGGCGCCACTTTCATCTCACCTTAAGGTGTTATAAAAGGATCATTCTGTGTATACCAAAACGTAAAAATATGTATAAAACTTTTCTCCAAACCGAGTGCACCAAATAATTGGAGACTTTAACGCGTGTTTATGGAAATCTTAACGAAGGTCTTGAAACTCGCAAAATTTCATTTTTCGAAAAAAATGTACTCCTCCATTACCAGAGCCAGAAAAAATGGTTTGTTGGAAAAACGAAATTTCGCGAGTTTCAAGAACTTCATTAGGACCTCCATAACCATGTGTTAATGTTTAAAATTGTTCGGTGCACTAAGTTTGGAGAAAAGTTTTATCAATATTTTGACAGTTTATACATAGAATGACCCTTTCATATCACCTTAAGGAGTTTTGAGCTTATTCGAGAACTGGCTGGTCAGAAAGCATCCCCTGTCCATGGCCGATCGGTTTCCTCGGTTCCTCCTTACGGGGATTACGCGGAGCTGATGCGCGTCGCTCGGCGGCAGCGACCTCTTTGAAGTTTTATGCCGACCACCGATCCTTTTATCGCGGTGGCGCTTCCCGCGCTCGCGGAGTTCCGGTTAACGAACCGACCACGTGCTCGGCTCGCCTCGGCTCGACTCGGACTCGCTCGGGTCGCTTCGACTTGACTCGAATCGAGCCCATCTTTTCGTCCCGCGTTTCGATCAATGAGCGAGTGTCTCTTTCTCCAAGGTCCGGGTTAACGAAACCGTTAAGGTGATATGAAAGGGTCATTCTATACATATCAAAATGTCAAAATATTGATACAAGTTTTTCTCCAGACTGGGTGCACCGAATAATTGAAACTCTAACACGTGATGACAGAGATCCTAACGAAGATCTTGAATCTCGCGATATTTCATTTTTCGAAGGAAAATTTATGCTTTCGGTTCTTGTCTGGGATAAATACATTTTTTCGAAAAATGAAATTTCGCAAGGTTCAGGACCTTCATAAGGGCCTCCATAATCACGTGTCAAAGTCTCGAATTACTCGGTGCACTCAGTTCGGAGAAAAGCTGCATAAATATTTTGACTTTTTTTTTTATATGTACATGACACTTTTATACCACCTTAAGGGCTAAATGAAAAACATGCGAAAATCGATTTTTGAACTTTCACATTGTCCTTAAGTAAATCGCTTTAAAAATATTCGGTGAAAGTTTCAACGTCCGCCATTTTGTTCCAAATATGTACTTTCAAAAGTCCTTCGTTCAAAGGCCGGAAAAATTTGCATAGTTTTTTAAATCAGCGATCGTTATCAGGCTTCGTCCCGCGTCCGATGGTAGAAGACCCGTAGAAGGAATCGTAGCGTTTATTGTCTCCCGTTAAGTTAACCGATCTTAAGAGGTCCAGCGCCCGGAGATGAGAAAACCGCCTGGACTCTGCCTTAAAGGCATAGCGATGCCTAACAGTAAAAGTCGGTCCTGCTAGGCACCCATAAAACCGACGTCGCAGCTCGACCTGGCACCGCGCAGTGTCACTCGTCATCCGGGATGATCCTCCTCTTTCAAACCAAACCGTACGGACCGACTTAACCTATACCGGAAGTCCTAGTTTCGACTCAAAGTAGGTACTTCGTGTTTTCATCGAAATAAATACCCTAGACATCCGTTTTAACGAAATACCATCTGAACTCTACTTTTTATAATAAAGGACAATTATTGAATACATGGTGTTGGATCTCCTCAAGGTACTCCGTTTCGCTCGGTTTAGATTTGATCGTTTTTTACCTCTCTCGATCGCATAACCGAGGGAATTGCGTTGCATCGCAAAGACTTTTGTGCAGCTCCGGGCCGAGGGAGAAAGATATCCGCGAGGTTGCAGGTAATTCGAGGCCACTATATCGCAACGATATCGAATTCTCATCGACGCGGGAGTACCGACTCGACGGGGAAGAGAATGGGTTAGATCGGTCATTTACTATCCCAGCTGGGATAGGTTCCGATGAAGGCTCGTTGCTCATTACCCCGACAATTGCGGCTAAAAGTAACGCGATTTTATATCATTGGAAATACATGTGATCCGGGTGCTCATCCATTAGACGTATACTCGATCGGGAGACTTCCAAGGGCTCTGTTCGCTGCGCGACGCGCATCGACCGAGCGACTCCGCGCGTTGCGCTACTTGCACTGAGAGAAAAAATCGGTTTATAGAAAAAAATTAATTCTTGGATTGAATATGGCGGGATGAATGGCTTTACGGATTACAATAGTTTTATTTCATTAGAAATATATTTGATCCGGGCTCTAGGGGTCTTTCCGCTGCGCATCGACCGAGCGACTCCACGCGTCGCGTTACGCACCGAGGTAAGTTGGATACGAGGCATTGCATGACAAGTAAAGGTGCGTAATTCGACGCTTTTAACATCGCTCCAGGATCGAATTTAACATCGAGTCGAATAGTCTCGAGTCGACGTGAAGTAGGAAGCGATAAGCCGGGTTATTTATTGCGCAGATAACCAGGCACCATGATCGCAGAAACTGTCCCATCGCCTACTTCGGCACAGGAGCCGATAAGGATACGGCTGGATAAAAGACATAATTAATCTCGAAGACTAAGCGAATAATACGATAGAGAGTAGAAAAGCACACGATGACGAGCTCTCGGCACGAAACGGCTCCTTGATTTTTCTCATCTACTTAACGCTTCTATTGGCAGCTAAGTGATTGCGGATTTTTTAATACCATCTATCGACAAAATCCGCAATCATTTAGTTGCCAACCCAATACATTCGCGTGCAACAGATAAAATTAAGAAAAAAAAAAAAAGGAAAGGATAAGAGGCTTTGAAATGTTTCCACTTTTCTCCTAGGGCTTACTGTTCACTGGCGACCAAAAACGCGGTCGAAGTTGCGATTATTGAGAGTCAAGGTACATTGTAAACAACCCACTGCGCGACCACCAGGCAGTCGCTGCGATAAACAATGGCGTGGTACGCATGCGACGTATACGCAAATGCACACTTATCGTCACCACGGGTGATTTCTAATAAATTTTTGCAATTGGAAACTCCAAAACTTCTCAAAACTGAAATTCAAGTCCATTTAGATGATCTAACGTTGTCTAAATTCTTGGTTAATTGTTGAAGACAAGCCCTTCTGGCCATGTTTTCTAACATAGGATGCAATATCTCGCCTTTTTCATTAATCCACGGTTTTCCAATTAAACATTTAATTGCTGTTATCAGTTCCGTATTCATTTTCTTCCCGAGGAATCTAAAATCAAATTGAAATTGCGGCTGATCACGCGACCGTAGTTGTTACTTTGATCGCGTTATTGGTCGCCGTTGCGTAAGAGCGATTTTTCCCCATCTCTTAATCTCCAATTCGTTTTAATTCGTGACAATTCGGGTGAATTCGCGGGGAGAAATAACGAGATTCGCGCGAAGGGACGAATTAACGGAGCCGCCATAATTTAAAACGCCGCCGAGTGCTTCCGGCGCGCTCGATCCTCGAGGCGAACGCGTGGACCCTTTCCTAGGGCCGAGAACAGCGAGACGGAGCGACGGCCGAGGAACGGGCGGGAGAGAGAGGGAAGGAGAGCGGAGCGACGTTAGACGCGATAAAGCTATCCCAGAGAACGGTTTCTAACGTTACCACGAATCTCTCGGGCACCTTTCGAGCGTGAACATTGGATGCGCCCGGCCGACCGAGTATAGATGACCGTAGCTCCTGCAAAAGCAAACCATCGATTTCTCAAGGATGTTACCAATAAAATAGAGAGGGATAGGAAGAAAAAGAAGTTCCCAGTTTCCATTGCTTGGGGGGAAAAAAAATTAAAGAAACTGCTTGATTTAAGGCGGTACGAAAGTAACATTTGAGAAGTCAATGGGTATGGAAGTTTTTTTTCCATACAGAATGTACCGAATCGTTTCAAATTTTGCAACATGAACGTCGGGGCTATAAGAAACGTCCTGATACCCAAGAAATTTGAATTGTTTAAAAATTTGTTTATAGGTATCTTTTAAATTTTGTTTAATAATGAAGTTTCATGAGTGCCAGGACGTTCCTTATAGCCTTCATGTTCACGTTGTGAAATTTCAAACGATTCGGTCCACTCATTTCGGGAAAAAGCTTCATAAACGAGACCTTCTTGACCGCCTTAAGGGGATATGAAAGTGTGATATATACATAACAAAAAGTGAAAATATTTATAAAACTCTTCTCCAAACTGGGCGCACCGAATTATCTGAAACTTTAACACGTGATTATGGGGGCCCTAAGGAATAACGCGCTGCTCATGAAATTTCTTTTTTCGAAAAATGAAATTGTCAAAGTTTTAGATAATTTGACGCACCCAATTTGGAGAAAAGTTTTATAAACATTTTGACTTTTTGACATGTATATATGACACTTTCATATCACCATAAAGTGATATGATCCGGGAGGACTGGTCTGTGATACTTTTCTCAGAACTGCGTGTACCGAATTGTTTGAAATTTTACCACGTGGATATGAAGGTACCAATGAATATCTCCATACCTGTGAAATTTAAATGTTTATAAAAAAAAATGTCTAAAAACAGATTTAAAAAATTAAATTTTAGGGGGTGATCTGAGATGCCGCATTCGTGTCACCTTAAATCCACGAGTTCGATTACGTGTATAGATAGGGGAGTAAACTCGTATGCTGCACAACTGCATGATCTATTTTAAAGGAAGGAAGAGGAGCGAGCGATTTGGTATGAAGGTTGGACAGAGACGGGTTTATGAGTGGCAAGTCTGTCTTTAAGGTCTACCGCTCTGGCGACGATTTGCCCTCTTCGCAGGCGCCGGTTAAAAGACTCTTTCTCCTCGAAAGAGGGGCGCGACGTTCTTAGACGCACTTTCATGCAGAGAAAACATCATTTCCCGGGGGAATTACCGCCTGCGACGGGAGGAGGTCGGAGACGAAGGGAATTTTGGCACAAGCGCCAGCGAACGAGTCAATGCTTCCGATCTTAACCTCCACCTTCTTGGACGTAGCGAATCCTCGATTTCATCACGGCGTCCTTTCTGCATTTCCTCATTTTCTCAAAACAAAAATAATTGGCTCTTATTTAAGCTTATAAAACGAGCGACTGGAATCTCTGGTTTTCCTAGAAATTACTAGAAGAGACCATCACTCTTTGAATGAATCTTAGTTATCATATAATACGACGTTAACCTCAATTTCCTTGGATGTGGCGCATCCTTGATAACGTAAATCACAACCTTTTTGAATTTCCTCATTTTTGTTAATGTCTTTTCTATCTATTTATGTTTACAAAACGAGCGACTCGAATCTTTGTTCTTTCTAGAACGGCATCCTTTTTGCAGTTCCTAATTTTCACAAAAAAGGAAAAAAATTGGTCCCATTTGAGTTCATAAAACGAGCGACTGGAATGTTTTTTCTTAGAAATTACTAAAAAAGACCATCATTCTTTGGTCGAATCCTTAGTTATCATGTAATACGACCTTAATCTCAATTTTCTTAGACGTGGCGGATCCTTGCTTTCGTGACGAACGACCCTTTTGAATTTCCTAAGTTTAAGAAAATTGTTTGTCCCTGTTCATGTTTATAAAACTAGCGATTGAAATCTCTGTTTTTCCTAAAGTTACCAGAAGAGATCATCTTTCATTCATCTTTCGTCTTTGGATGAAACTCGTGTTATGTGACACGACGATGGAACGTCTTTCGAAGATCTTGCCATAAATGCGAGACGGAAGGAGAGGAAGAGAGACCGAGAGTTATTTCTCGAAGATTCAACACCATGGGCGCCGGATTTACTTGAAACTTTAATAAGGTCATGTGCGGCGCCATCTGCTGTTCCTCTCCGAAAGACACGGCGAAATTTAGGGTAGATAATTTCCTGCCTTCTCGAGTGGAAGTAAACCTCTCTCCTAAATTCTAAGAGTATTACAGGACGTGCTCAACGAAGGATGAAATAATCATCGGATACAAAACGCGGTGAATTCTTTCCTCCTTCAACGATTTAACGCGATTTGAAAATCGTATCCAAGAGGTTAATCATTTGACATTTTTCTTCGAACTAGGTGGATTGAATTTTTTGAAATTTTACCACGTGATTATGAAGACTCCGAGGAAAATCTCGACACTCATCAAAATTGTAACATCTTTAAATTTGATTATAAAAAAACTATAATTTTGTTATAAAAAGAGAAATTTCAGAGGATTTGGTATATCCATTCCGCTAATTTCGTTCAATATAAACGAGACGCCACTTTTATATCACCTTAACTAGGTTTCTGTACAAAGACATTTCCCTAATTTTGTCGAGGTTAAAAAGGAAATTTCCCCTGCATATATAGCAGCAGGTTGAGATTACGACGGCGTAACATTTTTAGGCGAGCGGTGACACGCTTCAGAGAAAGAGAGGGGTTCTCAGCCGAAGACGCGCCGTCTTCAGACCGCATCCGACCTTAACCTTCATAACCTCAACAGCGTTACGCTCTCTTAAAGTAAATGATACTTCGACTCGTACTCCCAAGAACATGTGCCGTTATTCAGATATTGTATAACATAACCTAAACCGCGTTTTTCAGCAATCCCCGTGAAGCGTCGACACCGGTTAACCTCAAACTCTCGCGCACATTTCCCTGTATGTCCCAAGCTCGTCGAAATCAAAAACGATGTAATATAACCATGCAACATGGTTAATCCCGAAAATGTTATTCAGATATTTTATAACATAACCTAAACCACGTTTTTCAGCGATCCCCACGATGCGTCGTCGCCTGTTAACCTTGACTCTCGCCCATGTTTCCCAGTAAGTCCCAAGCTCGTCGAAGTAAAAAACCATGTAACATAACCATGTAACACGGTTTAATCCCGAAAATGTTAAAAATTCCGAGAAGAATAATCTCGATTTTCGAAACTTGCGAGTTTTCAATCAATCATCGAAAACCATCACTGAGCAGTTTTGCTTCTAATTTCGTTTTTCGAACTTCACTCACCGTCGGATTTTACCGAATCACGTACTCGACTCGATTCATCGTCGTTTTGACGAGATCGTTGTATGTTTAACACTTTGTTGACAAATTAAGATATTCGAGTAACACTCTCGGCGTCGTGCCGGCACTGAGATTCAAGCGGAGCATCTTCCCGCGGAGCGTCCGAAGGAATCGAAAGCGCGCGCGCCGCGGTCCGTCGCGAACTGACTGAGCCGGGACGCGGCGAGGCCCGAGCCGACCCGAGAGCTGCCGGAGACGGCCGAAGTAGATGCGTCGATCCGCACGCCGATTCGCAAGGGATCCGCTACACTGTCAACCAATTTTGCATATTCTGCCGACGACGCACGTGGGCGGTGTCGCAGGTTTCGCGACGAGTTGATGAATCTTTGCCACCAATCTCGTAACCCTTTTTTCGCCCTGGAAGGAAGCCCAGTTACGAGAAAATTCGACCTTAGTTTTGCACTCCTACATTGAGAAAAAAATTAATTAAACCAAAGGAATATTTTTTTGAACAGCACCAAAGAAATATTTTGTTCATTCAAAGAATAATTATTTGACTCAAGTCAACCTTCAATGTTTATGGAACTACAAAAATGTAGCAGAATGAAATACCGTACACAACTAGATAAAGAAACTAAATACCCTGAGAAAAAAATGTTATTCAACCAATGAAATATTTTGTAAATTCATAGATCAATTATTCGATTCGAATAAAATCGAAAAAATTTGATGCAACGTTGCTTCTTCGTTATGATAATTTATTTCAGTTTATTTGAGTCAAATAATTATTCTTTGAATTAACCAATTATTTCTTCGGTACTATTCATAGAAATATTTCTTTGGTTTGGTTGAATTTTTTTTTTCCCAGGGTGAGAGGGACATGGAAGTTCCTTGCAGCGTTATTAAATTCGAATTCCCGGTCGTTACCTCGTTTAGTACAAACGGTGCACGTGTCAAAATGCGATATGATGGATGGACCGAGCAGAGGCGAAGGTTAACCGGAGACAAGGAACGAGACTTTTCTCAAAGAGCCCCGAAGCCCAGGGTGCGTAAAGAAACCGAGGGTCCGCGGAGAAGAGCGCGCGGAAATTCCGCGCGGCAGTTCTCGGATTTCTCGGCGAGACGGAGTACTCGGGCTTAATGATTTAGCGATCCAACGCTCGCGATTTCTCATTCCCTTTCATCGGACACTGTACAGACCTGTAGATGAATATTACGATGAAAATACAGAAAATGAAATTTCACCCAAGTCGATGAAACCTAAGGTGATATTAAAGTCTCATTTGAGGGGTCAATTTTGACGATATTTTCTCTGGGTGCATCTACTGAAAGAAAAAAAGTGCACTGAACCGAAGAAATATATATTGAATTCAAAGAATAATTAATTCGGCACAAATAAGTTATCACAATTCCGAGGAAACGTTGCATCCAATTTATTCTATTTTATCTCAGTCAAATGATTATTTTTTAATGAAGGTGACGCGAAAATGGCATCATTCGTCAAAGAGGGGTCGATTGTTCGTGAAACTTTTCAGTATACCCGATAAACCGAATCGTTTGAAACTTTAATACATACATGTGGAGGCCCTAAGGAAGGTTCCGGCAGTCATGAAATTTAATTTTTGGTAAAAGATTTAAAAAATGTCTATTTTTTTTAATGTAATTTTATAGCTGTCATCTTCCTTAGCGCCTCCATATTCACGTCGTAACATTTGTAACGACTTCGTACACCCAGTTTGTAGAAAAGTTTCATAGACGAGACCGCTGCCACCACTTTCACATCGCCTTATCAAAATAATTCTTCGGTACAAATCAGAAATATTCTTCAGGGATCCAGTTCTCAATTTCCTACGATCAACTTTCACCCGTGAAATTGAGTTCTGACTTACAGATGTTGGATCAATGTTGTACCAAATTTTTCATGCGAATCTATTCATATGTGAAAAAAAATCCGTATGAACTCGAGAACTGAGTTCCTGGTTACGTGAACATTCTTTTTTGAGGGTAGAATAAAAATTCTGCCGATTTTTTCCCTCATTGAGAGATATTTGTTCACCTTGGAGCGATCGCCGGTTGCCGGTCGTGCGGTCTCGAGAGCGCGGAACAAGAACGCTCGAAATCGGCTGCAATAGAAGAGCGGCGTGAGGCAGGGCGTGGCGGAGGTCGAAAATAGCCAAAAATGCCCGCAACCCTTGGAAAGAAGAGAGAGAAGTCACGAGGATCGTTGAACTCGCTGGAAACGAGGCGAGACGCTATCAGGGTCGAGCACGACTTCGTCCTCGAGCAATAACGCAGGAGGACGAAGAGGTCGAGAGAGCTCGCGTGCTTGGAAACGATGCGATACCCTGCGATTTCGTTCCCGTCGGTTTATCTGCACTCCTGATGGAAGATCGGCCAGACACGGGCGAGAAAATCGGATGCATATTGGTAAATGCGGTCGATGCGTGCTCGGAATATAATTCGAGAAAGGGGTGAACGTCGAACCACCTGCGAGGTCTCGCGTGATTAAGGCGATATGAAAGAGATCCACATATATGAAACGTCAAAATATTTGTAAAACTTTTCTCCAAACTGGAGGCACCGAATCGATAAAAACCTCAGCATGTGATTATGGAAGCCCCAAGGAAGAACGCGATTGTCATAAAATTGAATTATTCAATCAAAATATGTGTTTTTGGTTCTAGTCTGGAATGCATCAAACATTTTTGTTCGAAAAATGATATTTCATGCGTCAAAGCTGTCTCATTTATGAAACTTTTCTCTTTATTTGGCATTCATTTTTTAATATGATCAGACATTTTTAAAATTCGTTATAAAAAAAGAATTTCGTGAGTACTGGGACTTTCCTTATAGCCTCCATATTAATGTTGCAAAGTTTGATACAATTCGGTGTACCCAGTTTGGAGAAAAGTTTTATAAACGATTTATTCCTCAAATGTAACTTTTACATCCCTTCAATGTTGTGCGGATTTGCCAGTTTGTATCTCCGTATAAGTACGTGGGCAAGTCCGTTAATGTACCGCATTTCTCCCAGGATAATGCGAAAGAGTATCAACGATAAGCGTGTACCGATAAAAAAGAAGCAACGAAACCCAGCGTGAATAACTTTTTTATTTATCCCATTAAACAGCGTATAATGGCGCAAATCGCGTCGCCACGAATTGGTAATTTGGTTAACTTTTTCTGGATGTAGGAAAGACTCGATAAATGAAAGCAAGAGGTGCGGAAGAAAGGAGAAGAAAAAATGGACGGGCGAAAAACCGTTCCTCGAGTAGATGTCCATGAGTGGAAAAGGGATGGCATGATGGTGAGATGCGGGTAGAAGAGCGAGACGAATGGAGTCATCCAGTAGAAGAAGTAGAGGAGATAGGAGAGGGACGCCCGCATGGAATTAGAATGGGAGAAAGAGAGACGCCGATACCGGCATGTCCCGTCTACTCGAGATTCCGTAAGCGAGAGGAAAAGGAGTAGATGCGAGCGGCGCGAGAGCGAAAGAGAGGCTCGAGAGGATTGGCTCGTCTCATCCAGCAGGGCGATCCCGTAAGTGCGAAAGAGACGCCGAGACGGAAGCGGCACGGGAAGGAAAAAGATCGATGATCTGCTTTCGTACTTGGGGCTATGAGACGCGACCGGAGCTTTGCAGTAACATGGATGTCAGGATTGAGGCAAAGATAAAAGCCGAAGGGGGTCTCCGTCGGGAAGCATCGGAGAGGGGATACAGTTGCTTCGTCATAATTCAATCGTGAACGGCTGCAACTTAACGGGAATAGAGTGTACGCTAAGCGGCGAGAACGTCGACAAAAGTGGGTTAATGCCCCGTGATACATGATGGATGCGTTAGCGCGGAAAACGCAATTGTGACGTGATCTGACGTCGTCAATATCTTTAAGGTGTTATGAAAGTGTCGTATATACAGATCAAAATGTCAAAAAATATTTATAAAACTCCTCTACAAACTAGGTGTATAGAATCATTTGAAACTTCAGCACGCGATTATGGGGGCCATAAGAAAGAACGTGATGCTCATGAATTTCCATTAGAACAAATTTTGTTTATTTATCCCAGACTAGTAGATTAATCCAAGACACATATACATATTTTTTAAATGAACTTTCATGAGCATCGCGTTCTTTCTTAGAGCATCCACAATCCCGTGGGGAAGTTCGAATTATTCGATACACCCAGTTTGGAAGAAAATGTTATAAATATTTTGACGTTCTGATATATATAGAATGACCCTTTCATATCACCTTAATATGGACAATAAATACGCTAATTGCATTTCGATTCGAAAAGAATTTCCTCCTTGATTTCTATAACGGATTGCAGTTGTTTCATCACTCTGTGGATTATCTTCAGGTTTTAGGGACTCTTTATTTACGGCCAGTATCTACATACACTCAAAGGAACCTTTAATCAACTTGCTTCCTCGTTTCAGGATTGTCACCCGAGGTAAATGTTCCCGACCGCACGCTATATATCGAAGTCTTCGATTTTACATACGTGACACTCGAGACATCGTAAATGAATCTCGTGCTAACTTCTGACGTGCAATTGATTTACGCCGAAGCAGTATGTGTAGCTCTCTGTACTCTGACACTGGTCGATTGTCTTCGATAAATCGTTGGTCGAGAGCATTGTGTATGCAAATAGATAGCTTGCCAGTACAAGGGATAAATGTATGTGTAAATAAGGAATCATAAAACTCTTTGAGACTTGTATTTTCACATATTTCGACTTGTCGATCAACACTCCATATGAAAAAGCTTGATTTTTGTAATATTAAGAAACTAGCTTTAATACTAAAAAACAAAGATTTTTCATAAAATCATGTATATTTAATAATTTCAGCTGGGAAAGGGGGAGGACATTTTTTCATGAACACGTGTGATGGAGGCATACGTGGTTATCATACTTCCACTCTCGTGAAGGGTGTGACCTCAATGTAATCCGAACTTTGCAACTTAATAATCGCGCACCAAGATTTGCGATTAGCGTGATGACTTAAAGGGTTAAGGAGTATCGTGCACCGGTACTGATCACAGGTTGCACTTCCGTAACGGACAATTTTAAGTCGCATTTGAAAAGTAGTTATCAAATTATCGTCCCTCTTACGGGGTGCTAAACACAGGTGTGTATAACAGCTCGTACTTAAAACGAAAGTGCACGGCACTTGTCGAGAAAGTTAATAATCTCTTACCTGCGTACACATACGAGGTGATTAAAGGTTTCTGCCCAGAGTTGATTCATGTGAAATCCTAGATGTATATCGCGCTTAAGGAAACCGAGCAGACCATTATTTGCACGTGATCGTTAAGTACTTTGGTGCTTTGTTCGGTTAGTTTTGATTATTTTTAATTTTTATTTTTTCACCGACAGTTGAGTATGTCTATGACGGTAATACTTCATCCACCACTTGAAATGAATGAAGAAGAAAATTTCGCGTCTCTATCCGACACAAGAGGATAAGAACAGGGCAATATATCTCCTGTTAATGTTACTGCCGTGCAATACTTACGCGTTCGTTTAAATTATACGGAAAACAACAATTTGGTTACAATTACTGTAGTGACATGGTTGAATTACTGTGGGAAGTAAAACCACACAAATGGTGAAATTGGCCACATTAAATGGTTATAGTAACTACATGAAGAGGTTATAATCCGTACAGTAAAATGGAAGGTTTATCTGGTAGCAGTAGCTGTAACCACATATTATAGTAAGGTTTTACACGTTGCAAGGATATTCTAAACTTGCCTATGTGATTTCAAAAACGATGGTTTGGCCCCATTAGTTTCGACAAGACCGCCAGGTGGCAAAACTTCTCGTAGGCGATGCAGACTGCTCGTTTGCATATAAGACCCGTTACTATTTCTTACGTTTAAATTACAGATTCTTTTCCTTCCCGAAGAAGAGGGAAAAGGGGAGTGATCATCGAGAAATCACACTTTTGAGCATCAAATGATATTTTACTCCTTGACGTAGAAATGTATGAGAACTGACAGAAACATAAGTACAGCGTTCGTAATCATAATAATTGAATTTTTTATGTTGGCGGCACATTTTTAACACTTTCCCTGCCGCGTGGGGCGTATGCGCCCCACACTGAACTTTCCGTTCAATCCATTTGGTATTATCATTGTAAAACGAAGAATTTTTTAAAAATTCATTATACAGTCAATTATGGGCATCTTAATGCTATTGCTGATACGCTCATTTGATCATGGGGCGTATACGCCCCACGCGGCCTGAACAACGGTCTGGTGGGGAACGTGTTAAATGGAAATTCACAACAATGCATAATATTGGAACTCGTTCCTTGTAGTTACATTGATTTAATAGTGAAGTAACCTTTACTATGTTCTTTTTACTATGTTACGCTGGTTAATGCAACCTTCTATCAAGATTGTCCCTATGTTGCATTGTAAAAGAGTTACGATTACCATAATTGTGGTTTTCATAACCATTCTTTTTTTTTTCCGTGTATTTTTTTCTCCCTTTTGTAGAAATTGAAGCAACTATTTTAACATGGCTCTGTTCCAGACTGCAGTGTCAGTGCCGTGGAAACTTTATTAATAGCCTTTTCCAATCGAATTTCACCTCATGGCGAAGTTGATCGGTGTTGATGAAAATCGAATTCCGATGTCGGCTATTCCCGAACATTGCCCTCCTGCTTTTTTTTTTTTTCGAATATGCAAAGGACCATAGAAATTGGTAATTTAATTTGTTAATAGTAAATTTGTATCATCGATGCGAATCGAAATCACATGTCACGTATTCTGGAATCATGACCAGGAAACCATGTCACAGAAGATCCGTTCCCCATAGTTCTTCTATGGAATAACGGATTGAAGCGATGCGATGTAACGG
Organism: Orussus abietinus; assembly: GCF_000612105.2. Lineage (NCBI taxonomy): Eukaryota > Metazoa > Arthropoda > Insecta > Hymenoptera > Orussidae > Orussus > Orussus abietinus. The sequence goes on along the minus strand of NW_019394880.1, from coordinate 43,594 downwards.
CAAAAATCTTCGACGCGTATCTTCGAATTAAGGTCGAAATCTACTTATTGACCAGCCTTATTGATTTTATCTTGTATGAGCACATCGAAAACCGACATATCCTGTAACTTTAAGCGCTTGTATTTATGTATTTAGTGCGAAACTATGTCGAGTTTCTCAAAACTAAAAAATCAAGATTTTTTCATAAAAATGGTGACTTACAGTTTTTTCATTTTAATAATCTATGTGATATGTATTTAAGCCTAAAGTATAGTAACCATGTTACATATTCATGAATTGTCTTCTCTTTCACCAGCTGGGATTATTAAGTATACGCGGTTTTAAAAGTCACACTTTTTTCCTCTTAATCATGTACGTGGTATTTATGTAGTTCTATGGTATGGTATCACAAGTGATAATGTAAAAATGTGTACAGGTACAATGAAGCGTAGTTTCGTTTTTACATAACATTAACGATAAATAGCAAGTGGCCCGAGAAAATTGGTTACCCGTTAGGCCTCTATTCTCAGAACTTTCCAAAATGTCGGTCCAAAAAAGGAGAAAAGGGAGATAATAGACTTTCTCCTGGGGAACTGGAAAGGTCTAGTTTACAGGAGCGATAAAGAGTTTTCTGCTGGCAAGTATTCAGCCCCGAGAGGCAAAGAAAATTGCCTTAGGTGGGAGATTCCCTCGTGAGAGGAAAATTGAAAAGAGCCGCTTAATCGAGAATCTGCAAGGTTGACAACTTGTGTATGATAATAAAAAGCGACAGAAACTAACGACTGTATTTGTCCTCCCTATAATATCAGAACATAAAATATCACTCACCCCGTCTTAAAGCAAATATTACATATTTTTCAATATTTTAAATGAGCCGAAAATATTTAATGTCATACAGAGTACGTTTTAATAGCTTTTCTGCAAAAATCATTCCTAAAACAATTTTTCGTAAAATATTTCTAGTTGTCATTTTGAATAACGAACCAAAAATGTGTACTGTCATGCAGTGCATATTTCAGTATCCGTGCTGTAAAAATAATCTTTTAAACAATTTTTCGTAAAATATCTCTAGCTGTTATTTTGAATAATTACCCAAAAATAATTAGGGCTATGCAGAGTATATTCTAGTATCTATGTCATATGAAAATAATTCTTTAAACAATTTTTCGTAAAATTCTAGAAAAGTCGAATGCATATGAGAGTCGAGGGTCGGTGTCGAAAGGCCTCCATTTGTAAAAAGTCCACAATTATTTATGTTTCACTTAAACAAATGGGGTCGTCTCCATTTTCCTTCCCTCCTGCACCATACATTCTCTCTTCGTTATTTTCTCATTTCTTAAAATCCCCATAAGCCTCGACGCAATCTCTTTCGAGACCCGCGGTATAAGGAGACAATGGTAGACACTTGGAAACTCTGGGATGTAAATTTTTAGAAAATTCGTCGGTCCAAACATTTTTATCAGCTCAATCCAACACTTTTTACCGTTTTATCTCCTGATCTCTCGGCTGAATAGGTGGATTGTCTCATTACCTTTCTCTAGTTTCTGACACAAATTTCCCTTTTTTTGCTCCCCGCTTTACCGACTGCACGTCTAACTCTTGATTGCAGAGTCTCTACCTTGTCGACGTTTACGGATGAAAAGCTTCGCACAGTCGCCGGTAGACGTCGCGAGTTATCAGCGACGCGAAAAAGAATTGAATTATCGCCATGATAAAGAAGGATAAAAATCATTTGGTAATTTTTGGTATTATATTTTCATGTTGAAAATTCGATTCGCAATGTAAGTAACGATTTATAAAATTCCTGAGACTTTGGCACCTTTAAGCAGACTAAAATGAAATAACCGGCGATGCAACTACATGCACTGTCAAACAAATTGACATGTACGTAAATTGATATGGAACGGTAAACGCACTGTCAAACAAATTGGCATGTACGTAAAGTGATATGGGACCGTAAACGCAAAAACAAACGCCGATTAAATCGAGCACAGTTGTCGATCCATTATATCACCAGCAGTTTAATATCAATCCATTGACTCACGGTAATTTATTACTTCTCCATGACCCATGGGCACGTATTTCAACAGATTACCTGTTTTTCCAACTTTTTGTCCTGGTAATTAATTTCGCCATCGGTTGCACGAACGAAGCATGAGATATAATTCGAAGTCACGGATCGGTAATGAGTAACAAAAAAGAAAAGATACCGGGGAAAGCAATTGCGATAATTTCTTTCGCAACAGGAAACAATCATGGCAAGATTAGTCACGTGTGCGGCATTTCTATCCTGCATATCAAAGAAAAAAGGAAATTAGAGCCCGGTGAAATCAATCGAACGAGATTGTGGCCATTTGCGAGACAGAGCGGAGATTAAAAGAAAATCTTTCGATAATATGTGTACCAAGAAAAAAATTCATTGCACCAGAGAAATATTTTAAATAGTACCAAAGAAATATTTTGTTAAATCAAAGAATAATTATTTGGCTCAAATAAACTCAACTAAATTGTCATAACTCCGATGAAATATTGCACCCAATTTATTCGAGTTGACTCGAGTCAAATAATTAGACTTTGAATTAACAAAATATTTCTTTGGTACTATTCAAAGACATTCTTCGCTTCCAATTGTTTTCTCAGTATAGTCTGGTAATATTCGTTTTACGAGACTCGTTTAGAAACAAATATCCGGCAAGCACGGATTATTTTTTCGTACGGACGACCGGGCGTGGAAATCGCGGCCGGATGGATTTTTCCCCTTTTCCCATCGCACGAAAATACATGGCCATGGCGGCGGAGAATAATACTTTTCATCCACTCTCTTCCGGATTTTCATCAGCCGCCGCGATCGATCGTTATTATTTTTTACTCATGGAGGGGAACTGTTCCGGGAGTACATTTTGCATTGTTAAGAACACAGCCGTCTAATAATGACTACCCCTTCAAAATTCACGAACTCCATCCGCAGGAAATAAATGGAATCGATTATCGATTCGCTCGCGGTTATTGTAAATAAACGTGGAATTCATGGAATATCTCCCGAATATTAGAATGCCTGGATTAAAACGTTTGAGCGGAATAATTATTTTTAAAATAGTCTTCTCGTGTGTACATAAAATTCGCAGTTTTTGTAAGATGAATTCTTGGAATCGGTGTATTGATCGCAAATCGTTTATTTTCAGAATCTCGTGTTAGCAGACGCGTCAAAGAAATATGCCGGAAGGCGTGAGGAAGATTGAACGTTTGCGAGAGGTGGGCTTGAGTGACGGAAACTGCGTTAAAACTTCCACTGAAAGGGGTGAAAGAATGCAAAGGGTGGACCAGGGAAACTTATTTAAAAGGGGAAGTCGGGGGCGCATGTCGGGAAAAAGCGTAGGGGATAAATTATGGTGAGCTGGTCAGTTAACCTAGGACCTCTTACCCCTTTTACCAGTTAATTCCCTTAAGGTGATAGTAAAGGGTCATTCTACATAGTGTTGCGTCCAGGCACTTATTTTACAATATATAAAACGTCAAAATATTTATAAAACTATTCTCCAAGCTGGATGCACCTAATCGATGAAAACTTCAGCACGTGATTATGGAGGCCCTAATGAAAAACGCGGTGTTCATGAAATTTCTTTTTTTATAAAAATTAAAAAAAAATTTCTATAAACGAATATTTTAGAACTGGAAATTTCATGATTATCAGGACCTCCCTTATAGCCTTCGTATTCACATTGTACAAAATGCACGTACCGAATCGTTTTACAGTTTCCAACGTGAACTTGAAGGCCACACAGAAGGTTTTGACGCCCATAAAGTTTCACTTTTTATACAAAATTTAAAAGATGTCTATTAACAAATATTTAGACAACTGAAATGTCATAATTGTCAGGACCTCCCTTATAGCCTCCACATTCACATTGTAAATTTTGAAGCAACTCGGAAAAAAGTTTCATAAACGAGACCACTTCGTGGCCACTTCCATATCACTTTAATTAATAAACCGTGCCCTTGTAACGAAATAACCCAATTATTGAAACGAGAGAGGACTGCCCAGCGATAAAAACTCTGCTGTGGGCAACAAATCGCGAAATGAATTTCTCGGCAATTATAAAACGTCCATGTGGGGCTTTGCATGTAAAATTAAACCGTGCGACGAGGAAGTCTCGGAGCGCCGCGACGAGGTGAATTAAATTCATCTTTTATGTCTTTTATGTCGCCGTAATCCTTTTAGAGGAAGAAGTTTGCTCTGGAATATCAAGACTCCGTCCCACGGCCTCGGGAAACTTTTGGCGTCGTTTTAATGGTATCTTAAAACAAACTTCACGTTTCCACGTGCATTCTTAAGACAAGACCTGCAGCCATCGCCGCGTTTAACCTAACCTAACCTAAATCCTTTACTAAAGTGCAAGCGTGTCTTCTGGTAAACGAAGTTGCGCGTTACGCCATTTTTCCTGTTTCATCCTTTAGTTTATTTCTCTCTAAAATTCGCTGTTCAAAGGCGCATCCTAACCTCAACCGTAAAAGGGTTAAAGAATTTGCCACTTAATTTACGCGACTCTGGGCATTTCCAAAGAGGTAAAAATGAACAAAGGTGAACTTGGAAAGCCGGCTTTGTGTCAAACTTTCTCTCGACATTAGCATCGCCATTGTTCCCGAACGAGTACAGTGATATCCCGAAAGTATTCCATGATTCTGGCATCTGAGGGGTCAATCGTTCGTTTTTCTCTATTTCATAAAATTTATTTACAAACATTCTCAGAATTTGTTATAAAAAATTTAGTTTCACAAGTGTCGAGATCTTCCTACGCTCCATATTCACGTGGTAAATTTTTAAACGATTCGACGCACTCAATTCGGAGAAAAATTTCACGAACGATTGATTTCTTAGATGCCACTTTCATAACACCTTACCGTCAAATATATACATAAAAATGTCAAAATATGTATAAAACATTCCTCCAATCTGGGTGCATCGAATAATTTGATACTTTAACACGTGATTATGGAGGTCCTAACCAAGGTCTTGAAACTCGCGACATTTCATTTTTTTAAGGAGAATGCCATGTTCATCCCGAATAAGGATAAAAAAAAAGTCCTTCGGAAAAATGAAATTTTGTTAGTTTTACATTATTTGGAGCACCCAGGTTGGAGAAAAGTTTTATAAATATGTTGACGTTTTGGTGTGTGTATGTGTATATATATATAATTTCACACACCTTCAGGTCAGCCTCGTAATCCTTGCCTATTTCAAAATACCGCAAAGCGTCATCTTAAAAATCAATCTGAAATGTTATAGGCCGCTTCCTTTTGAAAGTGGCCGGGTACATAGAGCCATAGTAACCATTCGGTGCTTCGGGCATGCGATCGACATTTTTGCAAACTCCGCTATGAAGTCCTTTTATTCTTCAATATATCTCCTTTTCTTCCCTTTTCGCTACAGCCACGCTCTCGCGGGGGATCGATCGGGGATGTCGGGCGATGAGGGGTGAAGAATTTTCATGCACGGCTGACCGAGCATCTCCGTCTCTCTGTCGTCGACCGCGGGCCTCGGGGTCGTTGGTTGGGATATGTCTATGCATAGCCAGGAACGGCAGCAATGACAACGCCACCAGCTGATATCGGGAGAGCGGCTTTGGAGCGGAGCCGAGTTTTCCAGAAAGAACGGAAAACTCGGCGCTGCGGGAACCACCTGCTCAATTTTCCCTGGAATTTTTAAGCGACTAGAAAAATAGGAGAGTCTTGATTAGACCTGTGTGGAGAGATGGATGGATGGGGTTATGGCTGGATGAATAGAATGATGAATGGGGGAGGATTGGATATATGGATGGTGGATGCATGGATAGATGTGCGTACGTGTGCACGAATTGTTATATGTATTACTTGGCATGATTACATAATACAGAAACCGATTCAGGCGATTATTTTTTTATTCGTCCCGTTTTGTAGCGTCTTAACGATCATTTATGAAACTTTTTTCCGAAGTGTATCGAATTGCCTGAAATTTTATCTTCCAGGTATGGGGGCTGTAAGAAAGGTCCCGATACTCGTAAAATTTCATTTGTTACAAAAATAAAAATCATTATAAAGTTCAAAAAATGAAATTTCATGAGTGTCGAGACCTTCCTTAGAGCCTCCAGATCCACGTTGTAAAGTTTGAAACGATTCGGTGCACCCAGTTCGGAGAAAAGTGGCATACGCGGTGGACGCATCAGAGGGAATTTTCAGATCGTCTTAAGATGATATGAAAAGGTGATATATACATACCAAAAAGTAAAAATAATTGTACAACTTTTCTCCAAACCGGGTGCGCCAAATTATCTATAAGTTTAACGCGTGATTATGGAGGTTCTAAGGAAGAACGCGCTGTCCGTGAAATTTCATTAAAAAAAAAATATATATCTTTTTTGGTTCTTATTCGAGACAAGTACAAATTTTTTTTTCGAAAAAAGAAATTTCATGAGCTGCGCGTTATTCCTTAGAGCCTCCATAATCACGTATTAAAGTTTCAGATAATTCGGTGCACCCAGTCTGGCGAAAAGTTTTATAAATGTTTTGACTTTTTGTTATGTATGTATCACACTGTCATATCACCTTAATAACTAGGGAATGAAGACTGCCAGGAATATAACGACGAATTTATCGAAGCCTAGTCGGTCAGGGTGCGTCGTATAATTCCGAGTTCGACAAAGTACAACCCTCCGGAGTTGGAGGGTCGAGGGGTCGCGAAACGGGGAGAGTCCGAACTACCCCGACGCAAAACGCATCTCGAAATCTCGTGATGCATCGCGCACCCTCCAAGTTATGCGCCCCCTACTGGAACCCCTGGGGTACCGGCTCGGATCAGAGGGGCGGAAAAAACGAGGGTGGAGCACTCGGATGCTGCGAGCGTTTTCTACCCCTGCAGAGAATTTCGGAAGATGGAATGAGAGCTGGGTAGATTTCGCAGTATTTCTTTGCAGGGATAATCGATACCCTTCCATCAATTTTTATTCACAGGAGTAAGTTTCCAAACAAACGTTTAAGGCGATATGAAAGTGCATTCTAAGGATTAAATCGTTTATGACGCTTTTCTTAGAACTGGGTGCATCGAATCGTTTAAAAATTTGCCACGTGAATACGGAGATCCTTAAGAAGATCTCGACACTCGTGAAATTAAATGTTTCATAACAAATTCTGAGATAACTGACAATTAAATAAATTTTAAAAAAATGAAATTTCATGGGGGGCGAGGCCTTCTTTGGAGCTTTTTTATTCAGGTGATAAATTTTATAATTCTTCGGTACGCCCAGTTCGAAGAAATATTGCATAAGCTATTGTATTTTCAAATACCACTTTTATATCACCTTAATTGCTATTCGAGTGGACGTCGCATTTAAATTCGTCACTGCATTGAGTATTCCTCACGTTCCGCTTCGATTTAGAGTGATGTTTTCCCGACTTTTATTTCTCCGATGTCTCTTCACGGTGCTAAATATTCGGAAAGCTTCGTGGAAAAAAGTACTGCCCCCACCATTCCGCTTATACAAGGTTATTTACAAATGCAACGGCACGTACTGCATCCTGTGCTTGCAACTGTGCTTTCCCGAGGTAATGCTCTTCTAAGCTCCACAATGTTTACTTTATTCCTGTGGTCGAAGATCTCGTAGCAATGAATTATGACAATTTTTTAGTGATATTGAATTAACGTATTCTTTTAAGTGAGGAGTTTATTTAAATAATTAAGATATTTTAAAAAATTGTGGTTTTAATCGAGATTTCAAAAATATGATTTTAATCGAGGTTTTAGAAAATCGTGATTGTAATTGAGATTTAAAAAATCGTGATTTTAATTGAGATTAAACAAACTGAACGATTGTTTACTTTCTCAAAAGAAATAATGATTTTTATCAACTCGGTTTCGGGAGATAAAGTTTCGGCAAGTGATGTTTCTTTGGAGTATAACGGAAAGAACGGATGCGGCGACGACGTTCCTCACTTAGTCGATAAACAGGGCCGGATATTGCAGATGTAAACGTCTCGGGGGATGTCCAGTGGACTATAAAACGAAGATTTATGCGTTTCCAATGTCCCCATGTCGCGGAAGGGTGCGGAATCTCTCGATAAATCACCCAATACCCCATTTAATATCAATAATCGTGCACCTCTGCAGCGCGGCCAGTGGCCATCTTTTCTACCAACGCCCGATACGCAAACGCGATGAAGATTAACTATCTGCAACCCATTTTTTAAGCCAAGAGAAAATGGATATAACGTTAAAACTGCACCTATTAATCTGCATACAGCTATTTGTTTATAAATTTATAAATTATATAAATAAATGCGGTGAAAAGAAATATTTCTTTGAATGGTATCAAAGAAATATTTTGTCAATTTGAAGAATAATTATTTGACTCAAATAAACTGGAATCAATTGAATCCAACGTTTCTTCGGAATGATGACAATTTATTTGAGTTTGAGTGAAATAATTCATTGAATTAATATACAATTTTTATTTGGTTCGATGGTTTTTTTTCTCAGGGTGGTAGCGATATGGAAGTTCCTTGCAGCGTTATTAAATTCATATTTCCGGTCGTTCGGAATTATGACAATTTATTTGTGTTTATTTGAGATAAATAATTACTCAACTATTCAAAGAAATATTTCCTTGGTTCTATGAAATTTCTTTCTCAGGGTAGGAGAGGGCATATGTGCGATCAGATGTAGAATCGAGTTGACACGCGCAATTACCACGCAGACTCCGCGGTTTATCGTTGAATCCCGCGGTTTATCGTTGCATCCTACAGATCGCTCGAGCGTGGAACAAGACCTCCTGGGGGCACCCATAAGCGTTTATCCGTTTAGCACCATAACCGAGGTGACTATTTATTTTTGAAATTCACGAGAGGATAATTTTACGACGTTATCGGGGAAATTAGATTTCCGTCCGGCGCCTCGAGAAACGTAGAGTCTCATTTAACCCTTTGCGGTCGCATTTTCCCAAGATCAAGAGAATTTTGGTGGCTGAGAGTAGACATACGACCGCAAAGGATTAAAGTGGTATGAAATCTACAGAAATTGATCGATTTGAGTAAAACTTTTTTTAAAGGGTATCCCATCGAATTGATTGAAATTTTAACACAAGACTTGACAGCACGAATTTCCTGCAATTTAATTATCCGGTTATTACGTCCATCATTACGCTATCAACGCGAGATATGTGTAACATGATTTACAGTTCCGTTATCGCCAGATTGACATCGTGAAGTAATACAAATATGTAACAAGACCTCCAATTGAACAAAATTTTCCCGTTCGAATAGGCCGAATTTGGTCGATTCAAACGCACTGAATGTATTTGTTCACTGCCCTGACAGGCAAATCCGTTGCGGCCGATCTGCAACCCTCGTTGAAGTGCTCGCCCTGCGGAAACGAGCCGAAGTTTCCGAGGCCGAAATCACATCGCGCCGACCAACGCTGTTTCCGGAGGCCGATAATACGTTACCGAAGCTTATCGACCGCTCTCGAGCTTTTTTCGACCCCCATCCACCCTATCGAACATCCCGTAGATGCATATTCAGATATTCATATACTCCCAAATTTGCATATTCATATATTCACATTTTCGCATATTCACATATTCGCATATTCGCATATTCGCATATTCGCATATTCACATATTCGTATACTCGCATATTCACATATTCACTATATTCACATATTCACATATTCACATATTCACATATTCACATATTCACATTCTCGCACATTCGCATATTCGTGCATTCGCCAATTTGTATATTTGTATACTCGATACTTTGCACACGCGCGGCTCGTAGAGTTCGCGAGCGCATCTCATGGTGGCGTCATAAATCCCAGCCGAGTAGTAAAATGGCCGTGAGCCGTGGCTGATAACCTAAAATTATTAACAGCATGCACCTGGGTGGGCTCCGGGAGCAGCCGTGAATCACACCGAGAACGCTTCGCGTCATTGTGTCCGGTCCAGCCGTAAATCTTCTGGTTTCCCTTTCGACGATTTACTCGCGTTCCCTACTGATCACGAAGGCCAAGATCAACCACAAAATGCAAAGATTCAGATTCGACATCACGCGGTCGGAAAATGGTGCTAAAATCTCCGGAAATCTCAGACTTTAACGTTAATCTGGAACAACTCCGCGTCTTCTCGTCTTTTCAAGATGGCCGGCGAGTCGCTCCCGACTCCCGAAGTCGTTCATATGGAAACTTCGACTCGGGAGCTTACCACGAGACGACTGAAATCCACTTTCCAATTAGGATCAGGTTTCTGTGAATTCTTGCAAGTACTGCACAGAGAAATAAAATTTCATCGAACCAGAGTTATATGTTTTTAAACAGTACCAAAGAAACATCTTGTTAATTCAATGGATAATTATTTGACTCGAATAAACTCGAATAAATTAAATGCAACGTTTCTTCGGAATTAGGACAATTTATTTCGGTTTACTTGAGTCAAATAATTATTCTTTGGATTAACAAAATATTTGTTTGGTTCAATGAATTTTTTTGAAGCGTCTTCGAAATGTCTGTTGGTTCTCTGATGACTTTTTTAATTAAGACGTTCCCTGCTTAACCAAATTTAAAAGGCGTTCTGTTTTTTGGCAGCACACTTTATTTGATATTTAGGCATCTGTGGAAAATTGTCATCTTGGATTCGTAGCGAAAAATGTTATTTTCAATAGGGGCTTTTTCAATGAAATAATTTATATACTCATAATTGGCACTCGGACCAAGTAATTAGGATCGAGCTCGATCTCTCTCTTCAGTGCACGACCTCCAGGGTTTTTTTCTCTTAGCTTGAGGTAAAATGGCCCGATCTCGATCCTCTTTTAGATCGTTTCCGACCACGAGCGGATTTCACCATGCACTTGCAGTAAACCGGAATCGTTTCGCCCCGTATGCGGTGCATCCGCAATGCATCTCGCCGATCTGAGTTCGAGTAGAAAATGTTCCGAGCATCTATCGACATCAGAGGTCTTAAAAGCTCTTTTAAATATTAATTTGAAATAAATTCTCCAATTTTTAATAAATTTGTTATGGAACGGGGATTCCAAAATTACGGGAAATCGCGTTCGTGGAATCTGTAACTAAACATTATCCTCAAATTCTGTAACAATTAAAATTCGCGTTATGTAGGCTAAGACTCGGTTCAAGATGAGGCGCAGCATTTCCTCAAGAAAAACGACCTCGTTTGGGGTCATCTCTAACGGTGGGTTCATCTCGGTCCCACGGGAGAGGAGATGCACGAATTGCATAATGTATCTCGAGATGGAAGGTCATCCGGCGAAACGACTTAAGCCTTCATAACACGGATATCGGGTATCGACCGGTATCGAAACTCGATCGACTAGCACTGCCCGTTCGAGTGTTATCGACTCGAACCTTCCTTTTTCCCTGTCATTCTGGATATCTCAATTGTTGATACTAGAACGTGCCCTGGTCAGTGCTGCGAGATTATGAAAGTCCTCAAACTGAAACTAATCATTTATAATATTTTTTATCACAACATGGCGACAATAGATAGCACTACTGTTGACATTTTCAAATTTCCTCAACATTTGATAATAAAAATGGTACTCTCAGGTTATATTCGATTATTCATTCACGAAATAAAATATTTGAATTATTTAAACGTCAATTTCGTATCGGATTTTAAAAGAATTAAAAAAATCCACGTCGTTGTCAAGAATTTCATCACATTTGCATAAAAATTCCTCGTTCTTCAGTCTATTTTCAAATGGGTTAAAATTTCATTAAAATTATTAAAGAATTTCTTATTTTTTTTAGTTCATCCTCAAATGGATCAAAATGGATCTAAAAATCCTTGGATATGAATAAAAACCATTAGTTTCGTCAACAATAACCTTGGTCACTGCAATTTTCGAGCCCGACTCGATCGACTCGTTATCGATTTGGCTATCGCGCGCTTAACAACTATTATGCATAATTTTTATGCGCAAAGTATATACATAAATACAATCGAGACAACGCTAATGACTTTAGGGAGAGGTCGTGCATTATTCGCTGGAAGGTTCCTTTGCAACTGTTAGCCATTGAATTAATCAACACGACGTGCTTCGAATGGTCCCACGGCCGACCGATCTTCTCACTGTTACATATTAAACATGTCTATTTCTCCGTCTTGATAGGCAGGTAGGTAGATCTTTATTTAGCACCGAGCTGCAGGTTTCAAAATTGCGCAGATCAGTAATTATGATATAGGTATTAGAATGCAAGGCTACCTCGAATATTGACCACGTAATCTCGACCTGTTACTTGAAACGTTCGAGTTTAAGGTGATATGAAAGTGGCATCAAAGAGGTCTGGTTTATCAGACTTTCCTTTAAACTGGATGTACCGAATCGTTTTAAAATTTGCAATGTGAATGTGGAGGCTGTAAGCAAGGTCTTGACACCCATGAAATTTTATTTCTTATAATAATTAAATAATTAAAAGTGCCTAAATAACGACCTTAAGGTGTTATGAAAGTAGGATCAAAAAGGTTTTGTTTATCAAATTTTTCTTTGAACTGGGTGTACCGAATCGTTTAAAAATTTACAACCTGTATACGGAAACCCTAAAAATGGTTCCAAAGCCCATGCAATTAAAATTTTATAAAATTTTGTTCATAGATATTTTGAAAATTGTTTATATAATATGAAATGCCATGGGTGTCAGGACCTTCCTTATAGCCTCCATATTTATGTTGTAAAATGTGAAACGATTCGATTTAAACACTCATTTCAGATCAAAGTTTGACGAACAATTGACTTCTCAATTATCATTCTCATATCGTCTTAAGAAAGTAAATATACACGAGTCAAACTCCCTGAAGAGATGTTTCATTTATAAGACATATATGATGCTTGCAGGCATCGGAATGAAAATGCACGTCTTCGTTCTTGCATGAAAAAAAAAACAGTTTCAATGGTCTAATTAACGATTAAGCGTTAAAACGAGATACAAGATGATGTACGGTCGGACAGGTCGGCAGATCCGCGAGTGCTGTAATTTCCCTCGTGATTGTAAAATAAAACGATCGGGTAGTTAAGTAATACTTTTTTCCCACCTGGAAACCGTAAATAGATGCGTAATGAACGCCGTGAGAAAATCATGAGTACACATAGAGAGGAGTGCAATGCACGCATGCATGCGTGACTTCCAGATCGTAGAAACCGGACGTTCCAGTGCGCCTATGAGGTGCAACATGAGAGTACAATGTACTAGCCGTGTATGTACACTCGTGTATTCACCTAGGTAGACGTATGTATCTGTGCACGCGATCGCAACATGTATCAGGACAGAACGTAATACGATTTTCAAGCCGTCCTCTTCCATGTGTAAACAAATATTCGCCTGGGTAATATATTTGCTATGCGATACAATAACACGTGTAAACACAGCGATGTTGATCCGAAACAAGTACCGAGGTGGTGCACAGGTGTGCAATGATCTGCTGTACTCGTAATGACTTTAGGTTACAGACCGAGGAAGTTGATTAAAAAATTTCGCGATCAAGGCTTAAGCACTTGATTGAGTGTTAAATTTTCTGGAAGGAGGTTTTAAAAAAATAAAAAATTTGACTTCAATGAATTTGGACATGTAGAGTCGATTAGAATTAGTCAGTACAGAATATTTACATTCAATAAAGTCGAATATTCGAGGTTAGAAAAAAAATCTAAATTATATTTTCAATGAAATTGGATATGGTAGTCAGGTGATTGGAATTGTCGAATATTTGAGGTTAGAATAAAATATGAATTTAGACATTTTAATCAGCTAATTCAATACAGAAAATTTACGTTCAATAAAGTCGTGCCCGTGCCAAGTTGCAATCACAGGGACAGGTCATGAAATGTACGCGAATGACAAAAACAATAAAAAAGGTATATGCAAAAGTTAAAAGATTCTTTCTACTATAAAAAAAAAAGAAGAAGGGGAGCGCTCCTTAAGGGGTGAATTTTTAATCGAGGGATTTGAGGGAAGGATCCAAAGGACGGGAAATAATTTGTAAGGACACTTCGATCGAAATCAAACATGCAAATTCTCGAGTCGAGGCGGGTCGTAGATTTGTACAATTAATTCCTCCCTTTGGTGGCGAATTTAATTCAAATCCCGTTTAATTCCTGCCGTCGACGAGTCGACTTTCTTTTCCTTATTTCGATTCGAAGGAATAAGGCGAACAAAGAACGTCCAGACCGCCAAAGGGCGTCCTGCGAATCTTTCTACGTACTCTCCTTCCGTCCACGATTCGTTCCATGTACATGCGCCGCGAAATTGGTCAAAGGATTATAACTAGTAATTGCAAAGACCACTCAAAGTGTCCAATTACCGAGAAACTCCTACCCCTTTACGCCTCGCAAGTTCGTTACGTTAATTATCGATCGCTGTAACCCCTTCGTTGGCTGCACACCATGAAAAGTACTGGATATTATTTCTACTCTTTTCTCAAAAAATGTTTACCCATCTTCTACCATTTTCAATAGCATTGCTTTATATATTAAGCGCTACAAGGTGCGTAACATTCCGAACCAAAGGAAGCTACCTTTAAGGTGACATGAAAGTGGCGTCTGAGAAGTCAACCACATATAAAACTTTTTCCAATTTTGATGTACTGAATCATTTAAGATTATACCTCGTGAAAATGAAGGCCCTAAGGAACCTCCTGGCGCTCATAAAATTTCATTGTTTAAAAAATGTTTATCAATTATTTATAATTGTTATCGTAAAAAATGAAAATTCATGGGTGTCGGAACCTTCCTTAGGGTCTTCACGTACACGTGGTAAAATTTTAAACTATTCAGCACACCCAGTTCGGAGAAAAGTGACAAATGATCAATTTCACAGATGCCACTTTTGTATCGCCTTAAAGGCAAGAAAGATTCAGGGTATTTCGACTTCTGCAGCGTTCTGGGATTTTCTGTGACGCTTTTATTAGAAGGTAACGCTGTTGGCGCGCAACGCCAAGATGGCTTCGCCCACGTTCGCGGATGCGAGCGCGTGAAATGCATAATTAACGGATCGCAGAGTGAGGGCCGCGGGAGAAACGCAGGCGGACAAACAGGAAAGCGAACGGAGGGTGCTAGGAGCCCTCGATTTTTCAAAAGGGGTCGTCGTCTCGTTACTACGAAAGGGGTGCAATCGGGGCAGGGGTCGAAAATGCCGAGGCCCGTTGACATTGGCCAACGGAACAATGAAAACTCGATGTCCGTCAAGAGCAACGCGGTGGATCGCTCGTGGAAAAGCCAGCTTAACGCGTGGGAATAGCGCGATGGTTTATGTAAAGAACCCCGGGCTCGCGGTAGCGCGTCGCGCCAAGTTCACTTCTTCACAATGCTCGGGTACACTCCCGAATCGCTCCAATTTTGGTTATCCGTGTCGATATCGAATGACTCGCGCTACTATTGACGCGATATAATGAAACGGGGTGTCTTAAGGGGATGTGAAAGTCTGAAGAGTCGATCGTTCATGAAACCTTTCACTGAACTGGGTGTTCTGACTTGTATTAAATTTTACAACGTGAATATGGAGTTTAGAAAGAAGATCAAGATACCCGTAAAATTTCGTTTCTTGTAGATCATTTTAAAAATATCTCTAAAGAAGTTTTTATAAAAAGTAAAATTTCATGGGTGTCAAGACCTTCCTTAGGAGCTCCATATTCACGTGATAAAATTTTAAATAATTCGATATACCCAGTTTGGAGAAAAATTTCATGAACGAGATTCCTGAGACGCCGCTCTGATATCACCTTAAGGCCTTCGCAGATACCGCTCAGTGACCGAAAGCAAAACAACACCAATTAGTACACGAAGTTGCCGAACATCGACGCCATATTAAATTTCCTACAATTTGACTGGAAAACTTGTACTGCTATGTTTAACATGCACTGTTATGCGAGGATCTGTGGAGGCCTTTAAGGCTGCCGCTATCTACTTAAGACAAATAATCCGATTTCCCGTTATTCTTAAGCGCGGTAACGAGTACGTAACGGCGTTAGTTAGGTTAGGTGTTTTTACGCGTAAGTCACGGTCTAGCAGCAGCGGTGCAGAATCTGGGTTGAAAAAATGATTTTTTTTTCGTAAAGAACCGAGCAACGACGCTTTATCTACGGCTTTATATACCGTTTCCGGTATTTCGCGGATTTGAGCTTTGTGGAGGATTTCCACCGAAAGTCAGCTGGTGATCGCAGTTATTACCAGGAGACGTCTTTAGGTGTGTTAACGTTGACAGGAATTCCTATCGACTCCATGTTCGATTTTCGATTGATCGAGAATGCACCTGCGTGCCTTCGGGAGAACTCTCGATCTAGTTACCGACATGCCAGGGATGCTAAATTCGGCATAGAAGGTGGACCAACGTGGTTCCTGAAGGGTACAGTCCCAAGAAACTAGAAAGTACTGATTTTTCTAGTAAATATTTACTAATAAGATGAAACTAGAAAGTACTAGTTTTAACGTAACACTCTTTTTCCGCCAGAAGGAAAAAATATTTAATCCGAAAAATACAAAGTCTTAGGCATTTCCGAAGAAAAATATCTGTAATGTAAAGAGAAGTAGGTAAATTAAATTTCAACGAATTTCATACCAAAATTGCTGAGATTGCTTTCTCTCCAAGAAAAGCTGACATCTATTACTTATGCCCTTAAATACCATTAAAAACGCGAATTAACCATTCTTATCAACAAACCTCCCAACTGTATAACGGATATCGAGCGTGGTTTCGATTGTTCTTGCAGTCATGTTGTTAAGAAGCGCCGACACGTGCGCGTTGAACTTACCTGCAAAGAGAAGAAGAGAATGCAATTAGTTTCGAAATAATGTACACACATGTTTGGTAAGTTGATATAAGAAAGAAAGACACTAATATTTATAAAATAATAGCTTCCATTCAAGCCTCGTTCCGTCTTAGTCACAGTATGGATAAATTTTAAAGTTGTTTAGCCATAAATTTAAAAAATGAACTTTTATGAGTGGCGAGACCTTCCTTAAGGCCTCCATATTGAGGTTCTAAATCATACAGGTGAATCTTCGTATTATTCTTCGGTCTAGTCCAGATTCGTCCTTGGACGAGCCTGGAAGGATGCAGAAGAGGAACAATATACAATAAAAATGTATGCTACCTTGAGAAAAAAAAATTCATTGATCTAAAGAAATATTTCTTTGAACAGTACCAAAGAAATATTTTGTCAATTCCAAGAATTGAATTTGTCTCAAATGTATTGTCATACGTCTGAAGAACTGATGCATCCAGTTTATCCGAGTTTATTCGAGTCAAATAATGATTCTTTGAATTAATAAAATATTTCATCGGTACCGTTCAAAGAAGTATTTTACTGGTTCACTGACGTTTCTTTCCCAGTGCAGAAGCAGATTTCCATCATATCCACACGTTCTGAATATAATGACATTTAAGTGGCCTCCAGTTTTTCATTCCATCGTCGAGCGAAATTTTCTCCGATTGGCAATATTTATCGATTTTCATTTTCCCGAAAAATCGTAAAATTTTACACGTGTGCGAATTTGGGAAACAAAGCATGTCGCTATCACAATTTCGCCAACAGGCGAGTCTTTGTGCCGTGACTGCTGCTCTTCGATTTAGTCCAGATTCGTCCTCGAACGAATCTGGAAGGATGCAGAAGGGGAACCTGAAGGAGAGCGACTCGTAAAATGGCGGCCGGTCCGCTTCCTCGAAACTCCCTCGGAGGTTCTTCGGAAAACGACCCTTAGGTCGGGAGGAAGGCCGAAAGAAAAGCGGTCCGTGTTCTCGCCGGCCGATCTTTATGGCGAAATTACCCTGGAATTTCCTCTCCCAGAGCCGCGATAATGGCGCCACCTGGAGCTTACTCGGAAATAGAAACGGCAAATTATCGGTTCGCGGGGGTTTAACCTCGCCGGGCAATTTCGATTTTTCATCGGCGCTTTCGACCTCCCCGACGCCGTCGTCGTCCTCTTTGGCAACGAGCAAAACACCTACCCTCGACCTTCTCTCGGTATACTGACACAGATTCCGCGAAAACTCGCGGCTGCTCCAATCTGGAGTACCTATCCAGATTTTTCTAGAAAAAATAGCCCGATGATGAAATACAAAATTAGAGGCTATTCCAACCTAGGCCGCTCCAGCCTAGAATACCTACTCAGATTTTTCTAAAAAAAGTCCCCACTTCCACCGCTGAATATCGTCCAATGAAGAAATACGTAATTAGAAGCTATTAAAAAAAGAGTATAAATATGATGATCACAGAGAAAATCTCCCAATGATGAAATAAAAAATTATAAGCTATTAAAAAGTGAGGATCACAACAAAAACTCGCCTAATGATGATATAAAAAAAAATTAAAGGTTCAACAAAAGATGTCGATAAATTGGATGCAACGTTTATTTGGAATTAGGAAACTTTATTTCGGTCGAATAATTATCTTTGAAATTGTCCAAATATTTCTTTGGTACCACTGAAAGAAATATTTCTTTGATTTAACGCGTTCACGACGGCGCAAATTTGGAACTATTGTTTTTGCCCTTCAGTGTGTACCACCGGTGGTACATCCCGTCGCGACGTGTTAATGAATTTTTTATTCTCAATGTGTGGAGAAATCGCGAGGTCAGCCGATCGTCATCGATGCAATCGTTCTCTGACCTTCGTCATCGAGACGAATCATCGCGGATCCGTAGTCTCGAGATAGCTGGGATGACTCAACGTACGTACGGTCTACCGTGAGCGGAACGTCCACCGTTAGAAAGTACGCACGCGTTAATGGTCGCCTCGAGCACCTTGCACCACGGAGATACGCCCCTGGAATGCGGCTGCACGTGCAATTACCCGCCAAGTTGCATGCGCACGGAGAAAAGTGTCATTGTCCCCCCTCGGTGCGCGTTATTGTCATCGAATCCCGGAGTTCAACTTGAAATTCCTGCCGAGTAGTCGATGACGAATTCGGTTAGGGCTAAAGTTCAACAAATTATTTTCGATCAGTCTCGAAACGATTTGACCTAAATCATGCGTCGGAAAAAAATGTCCGAAATCGACGAAGAAATTTTGTCGAGATGGTTTCGACCATTCCTTCCCAGGCTCTCTCAGTTCGGTACCCGACATATCATTTGTCCAGTTATTATATACACTGAGAAAAGAATTCCCTTGTACGAAAGAAATACTTTGTAAATTCAAAGAATTTCACTCAAATAAACTCAAGTAGTCATAATTTCGAAGAAACGTTGCATCCAATTTATTTGAGTCTAATCGAGTTATATAATTGTTCTTAGAATTGACGAAATATTTCTTTTTGTTACTATTCCAAGAAATATCTGCTTGATTCAATGAATTTTTTTTCCAAAGGAATGTCCAAAGAACTGTCCAAGGAAATATTTCTATGGTTGAATGAACTTTTCTTTTAAAGGGATGTTAATTTAATTTTTGTCGAAGAAATATTCAAAGAAATATTTCTTTGGTTCAATGCGTTTTTTTTTCTGAGTGTAGATCACTGAGCCAACAGATTTCCAATTCGCAAGAAAGCTCTTCTCTTTGTCTCTCTTTCCTCGCGACGGTATCCTCGCTTATTCGTTGCACCTCGTCGGCGACTCCGAGTACACGGACAGCCCCCGAGTAGATAATAAAGCACGTATCTATCCTTCTATTTATCTCTCTCTTTCTCCTCGTAAAACCGCGGCGGGCATTTTCGCCGTGTAAAAGGAGCCCGTATAGGTCTATGAATCACAGTTAAACGACGCTAGGTACACGGTGAAGTACCGCGCGGCGTTCCCGGTTGCGTAACCGGACGAGAGGGTACCCGGACCAAGCTAACGGCTAAAGTACCTGCGTGCCGGAACGACCAATCCGAATGGGCTTCGGTTCCCACGATAAGACTGGGCTCACGGAGATAAAGGCGGCCCGAAACCTCCAGAACGTGTCGAACTTGCGAAAACCATCGTCTACTTCACGCAGGTCGGTTGAAAATGATTTGATAAGGCGTCGAAGTGATGGCATTTTATAATTTCATCGACGTATCCAATTGATTTGATAAGCCATCGGGGTTATGGAATTTAACATTTCATCGACGTACCTATTTGCTTTGACAAACCATCAGAATTATGGAACTTCATAATTTCATCGATGTATCCATTTGATTTGGTAAGCCATCGGAATTATGGATTTTCATAATTTAATTGATGTCATTTAAACTACGTTATCATTTCATTTTCCAAGCAACCGAAGCGATGCCATTTCATAATTTCATCGATATCCTTTAATCTATGCTCCCAATGTGCAAGAGATCGATATCGCCCTGAAGGGCTTCTGAGGAGTCAATCGTTTATGAAACTTTTGTTTGACTTAGACATACCGCCTCCTGAATTTGGAGACCCCTGATATTTCATATTTATACTCAATTTAAGAACTGTTAATGAACAAATTTAAGAGGAAATGAAATTTCATGAGTATCGCGATCTTCCTTAGGGCTTCCACACCGACGTGGTAAGATTTCAAATGATTCTATACACTCAGTCCGGAAAAAAATGTCATAAGCGATTAACCTCTTGAGTGCCACATTCATACCGCCTTAAACCTTTGAGGCACGGAATTTTAGAAAATAAAAAGGCCCATGTTACATAGAAATTTAATTTCTTTTTAAACCACCATTCACATATAATTCACATATAATATAACCATTGTTGGAATTATAAACCTGAAGATTGAGGTTTATAAATGAAACAAAAACCAATCTATGTTTAATATGTATAGAGAGAGAGAGAGAGTCTGGCCCATGTTTAGTGGAGGCTTTTCAGAAACGATAAGAACCGTTGTTTGGATTAAGAGGCGACGCAGAGTCGCACCTCCACAAAGAGGGTCCAGAGAAAGAATTTAGTCATCACTGGTGCTGACCGAGATCAGCAGTTGCCCTTTTGTAGTTAGTTCGCTAGAGTGATTGGAGAAGTAAAGATGGGTCCTCTGAGCGTTATAGAAAGAATAAAGTCTTTGTTAAATTAAATACAATAAAGTGTATTATTCTCAAATCCCATTTCCAATAACCATAATCAAGAGACGCGGTAGCGGCTCAGACAAGTTCATGCCCGCTACCACTCTATATACTCAAAACATCTTGCCAGCGGGCATTTAATTTTCTTCACTCGCTCAGTGCTGACATACTAAAGACCGAAGAACATTTTAACCTACACGAAACGCTTCGTTTATTTTTTTTCCTATTTTTTGAGACCTTAATCATTACAATCGGTGAAGGTGTTCTGGAGTTATAGCGGTTTGAAATTTCGACAACGTTAATTTGATCANTGATATAATATAATATAACCACATATTCCCGCATTAAAAAGGTGGGACACTTTTAATACCACCGTGCCTCAAAGAGTTAACACGTTCCGTGCCACGTGTACCACCTATAATACGCATTAACCTCGGATGATACACGGCGTAGCACGGAACGTGTTAAGGGGATGTGAAAGTGGCATCCGAAAGCTCAATTGTTCATAAAACTTTTCTACGATCTGAGTGTCTCAAATCGTTTCATACTTTAAAATGTGAAAATGGAGACCCTAAGGTAGGTTCTGAAACTCGCGAAATTTCATTTTTTATAAACTATTTTTAAAATACCTATAAACAAATTTGAAAGGAATTGAAATTTCCTGAGTTTCAGGACCTTCCTTATAGTCTCCCTATTCACGTTGTAAAGTTTCAAACTATTCGGTAAATCGAGTTGGGAGAGAAGTTTTATAAATAAAACCTCTTCGACGCCACTTTCACATCGCCTTAACTGGGCGAGACCGGATCGAGACGGGGGTCGAGTCGAGGATCCAAATTCCCGGCGGAATTGGGTTATTAACTACAAAGCGGTCCACAAAGATCCGATCGCAACTTCCGCCGCGGAATCGCCGCGAGTCAGCGGAAACGGTGTCTTCCCTGTAATCGTAGAGAGAGAAAGCCGCCATTTCTCGCGTCCTGCGCGATCCTGTTCGTTTACAAAGCCCGTTGGAAGGAAACGGCGGCGCCTCCTTTTCCGGCGTCGTAAACGGCAGGTCGGTGGAAACGATTCCTTCTCTCTAATCCCGACCGGCGCGGGAGAAAGCGGCCATTTTCTAGCGGCCGTTTTTGTTCCGCATCTCGTTTGCCTCAAGCAACTCGGAAGAAACGTTGCATCGCAAAAAAAAACAACAAACATTTTTATAGCGACTTCCAACGGCAATGGCCGCAAAAACGGCTTGCAAGGCGACTTTCAATGTAATCGCGAGTCGTCGAGTCTAATAGCTCGGACATTTGATTCCTTTATTATACACAATTTCCCTGGCGCAGCTGCCTCAATTACGCGATGCGGTCGTTTCGAAGAAGCGCGTTTTTCAGAGATCCACACACGACGTCGCCATGACACGTAAGGAGATGAATCTGCTGCGAGATTCCCGCTAATGAACCTTATGGCTATAAATCTGCATTTGAAGAGGGGAAAATTAACCGAGCGATTATTGCAACTCGCAGGATATGACATTGTCTTACCGCAAATATGCTTCCCCACATAGTATTGTCCGAAAACACGGGAAATTGCCAGGAATTATGCTCAGCGACTCGATTACTGGAAACGCTTATAAAGATTTCTTTTTGGAAGATATTTAGAAAGGGTGAGATTATTTTAGCGTTTTTTCGAATTGCCTTGCCGCACATTTACTCGTCTAAATAAAATAAATATTTGCAATAAAGCCGATCGATTGGAAAATATGTCGATTTTTGTTTCCATGCTTTCGAGCACGAGACGGTAACGATAATCGAGTAGCATGTACTTCTCGTGGATTACCCGAATCTTAAATTTCAGTCCGCGTTTTGGTCGCGATGCGCTTCGGGGAGGTTCTCTCGACGTGCATCGACTTTCCAAAATGCATCGTTTGAGACGCTGCCAAAAGCTCAGTGCGCCAGAATTCCCCCGTTGCACCCTTAAATCTGTACTACGTGAGCTTTCGCGGGCACGAAGGAAAGTGATTTAAGAGTTTCCAGCCAGAAACACCGGTATTCGGCGCAAAACCTCTCATTTTTCCCTCGAAAGGAAATAAGACATTTCGAGGATTTGTCGCGGCCTGATACTTGTCGCGTGATAAAATAAATTTTCCAATGAAATGAACGATAAAAAGCTCGAATGACCGGAAAAATTGTAGACATGTTTTTTATTATTCACAAGGCGAGCGCTTCTGAATCCAACTCCCTCGAAAGGAAATAAAAAATTATCGGGGATAAAATTAATTTTTCACGAAAATGATTGATGAAAACCCCGATTGACATTAAGATCGCAGGTACGTTTATTATTATTCACAAGACGAGCGTGTTTTAATGCAATACCGTGCAAGTATCGCGAAACTTCGTCTCGTCTCAATATTTCTTTCCCCATCCGCCTTCTTTTGTAGGAACAAAGTGAGAAGCAACGGGAATCAATTTTCTCATCGGACGGTGAGTGCTCGAGAAATTACGTGCAATTTGCAGCAGCATAAGGACGAAGGAGAGGCAGGTGAGAGGTGAAAATTGGCTCAATCGATCGACAGAAACGTCCGATCGAGGAGACTGAAAAGACGCAAAGGAAACTCGGGAGTGAAAATGTAAAGAGGGGAAGAGACCTGGCAGATTCAGAGCGGATGCTCTAAACGGAATCGAATTAACGCCGATTGAGTGCCGCTTTGTAAATTGTACCTAAATTGTCTTCAAGGAGTACCCAAACACCTACGTGCAGTACTCCTTCCCTTGGACTCCGACATCTCCCCTTAAAGGTGGTTACACACGTAACGATTTGTAATCGGTTAAGTTAAATTGAGTTCTACAACCTCGCACGTCAGTTAAACCAGATACTAATTCGCCCAGATTTATCGTAACGATTTATCGACAGATGTCTAGCCACCTTAAGGAGATGTGAAAGCAGAGTCCATTGTTTATGATACTTTTTCCCGAACTGGGTGCAATAAATCGTTTGGAACTTAACCTTTCGAATACAGAGGCTCTAAGAAAGGTTTTGACACCCTTAAAATTTCATTTTTTATACAAAATATTAAAAGTCTATAACAAAGAATGAAATTTTATGTCAGAACCTTCCTTGGAGCATCCATACTTATGTGGTAGAATTTCAGACAATTCGGAACACCAGTTCGGTACCACCTTAAGGTGTTGTGAAAGAGTCCTTCTACATATATGAAAATGTCAAAATATTTATAAAAAACCTTGGAATTATCAAACTTATGAATCATTTGAAACTTCATCGCGTGAATATGGAGGCCTTAAAGAAGACCGTCATGTTTATGAAATGTCATTTAAAAAAGAAATTTCTTATCTATCCCAGATTACAGACAAAGACACATTTTTTAAGAAATGAAATTTCAAGGTTGCGTGCCATGTCCTCCCTTAGGGTTTCCGTAATAACATGTTGAAATTTCAAATGATTCGGTGTATTCACTTTAAAGAAAATTGATTTTGAAGTTTTGATACGTATAGAATGATTTTCATAACACCTTAAAACTACTTTGATGGTTACTACTCGAGTGCTACCGGAAGGAGCGAAAATCCTTGACTATTCTATTTTTGACGGTGAGTCGTTCGTCGAAATGGGGGAGAACAATGAGGCGAGATGATCGGAAGGTGTACTGGAAAAGAAAGAGGTAAAATGACGCAATAACGGGGGAACGACAGGGAAAGGAAGGCGGAGCGGGTCACGGACCCCATGTGCGCCGGCCGGCGGTCTGCGTGCGACTGACGGCGCGGGCTTCGCGACGCGCGGACGAACCTTGGCAGTTCGACGGAATGAGTAAGGCTCATTAATTCGTATGCAAAGAGCATCACCCGACGTGCATCGCGAGAGTCTCGAGGTGTCGTCGAGGTAGCTTATAACGGACCCGCAGGGCGTAACCGTTCGGATTAATCGAAGATTACGTCAGCTTATAAGGATCTCTTTAAGGTGATACGAAAGGGTCATTCTATATACATCAAAACGTCAAAATATTGATAAAATCTGGGTGCACCGAACAGTTTGAAACTTCAAAACGTGATTACAGAGGTTCTAATGAAGGTCTTGGAACTCAGAAAATTTCATTTCTCTCAACAAATTTCTTTTTCATTCATGTCCGGGATACATTTTTTTTTTTTTCGAAAAATGAAATTTCCCGAGTTTCAAGACCTTCATTAGCACTTCTATAATAATGTATTCAAGTTTCAAATTATTCAGTGCACCCACTTGTGAGAAAAGTTTTATCAGTATTTGGACATTCTATGTATATAAAGTTACCCTTTCATATCACCTTAATTGTACGGAGTTATATTAAAAACTGATTCACCGATTTTATTTAGTTTCACTTCTGTGTTTAATACAACTCAGTTAAAAACGATTACGAGCATTCAAGCTTTCCTCCTATCGTATTTTGCGAATAACAATGTTTTTCCAAAATATTTACATGCGCAATTTAAAGTGGTTTATTTCGTGAACCGCAATGGCGTCGTTAAAATGTTAAATGAAAAACGAGGTGGGTTTGCAAGGGATCGGCAGAGGACAACAATGAGAATCCACGCAAGACTGCGCAGCTTTTCATTCGACATTCACGCTCGGCTAGTCCCTAAATGTACCGATCGATGTCATAATCGGAGCTTGACACCGATTCACATCGACATTGACTAACCCAGTCCGATTGTCCCAACAATAGGACGCGTCGACAAATTTGCAACCGCGAGGAAAAATAAGCAGACATCTCGAACGCGGGGTTTAGCAAGGAAACGATTGTTGGTACCGAAAGAGGAAGCCAATTGGCTGTCCCGTTTCTTGGGAACGGTGACCGGCCATTGTGTCGTTTCGGTCGTTACATTATCCAAGATCTTTGGCCGTGTCGGTTCTCAAGAGCAATTTGCTCTTTAATCACCGACGTAAAGGCGCCGCCATCCCCATCGTGGGACCGAGTTATCGTAATCATTTTCTAACCCTTTCCCTTCTCGCTTTTAGATAGCTTCCATGACGAACGGTATGATTTTTCGTCATCAACGAGACTCACTGGACGTTTACTCGAGTTTGTTTCAAGAATAGCAAGATTAGAGTCTTATGACATTTTTACGTTTTGTATTCATAGGGAAAAATTCACATATCATGAAAAATCGACGTATCGTGAAAAATCAACATATGAAAAATGAGCCTGCCACGAAAAGTCAATAAATCATGAAAACTCAACATACTGCGAAAAAATAATATGAAAAATCATGATATGAAAGATTAACATACCATGAAAAATCAACATATCAAGTTAAGAAAAAGCAAAGTCTTCAATCCTTCTTTATATCTCGAAATTTGTTCGCCGATTTAATAATATTTTATGCCCCGAGTAAATTGCATCTCGTTACACGGTTATCTATTTCCATATAATCATTTTCCCGGAAAGTAGACAAAGTAGTTACAAATGAGTCGGGATAAGCGTTGTTAATGGTAATTCCGCCAAGTGGTCTCTAGGGAGACAGAAGGAGACGAGGATAGTAAAAGCGAAGACCATCTACTCGCTACTTAAAGCGATATCGCGAGGAGATGAAAGAGGCCGCTCGATTTATGGAAGAAGACCCTCGAAAATAAAGATAATCCGAGCAGGGTGACAACTTTCTATACTCCAGGGGATTCGAAGGCATCTGATCCCGCCGGGCAACACGAAGTGCTTGTAATCCTCGTCCTGAGAAGGTACGTGTCTTCGTTTACACGTTACTGGAACGCGAATAGATAACATCTTACGATGCCCCTTGATTGCCCGACAAGGGCGACGTAAACGGTAAAATGGCGGCACTCGGAAGTCCCTTAGAAATCCCGTTTCAACGATCCCATCAAGTGCTCCATTTACCACCGATTTTCCCGAGCAAGATCTAATTTTTACTCGCGATCTGTAGATATCAAAATAATAGCTTCAGAGTATAAAAACGACATTTTATCGCCGGAATAAAAATGGCAAATAAAAAGGCAACTGAACATTTTATTAAGAAAGCAACGTCGCTCTGCCACGCCACACATTGAATAAATTTGCTTCCCCTCGCTCAGCAATAATTGTCCACGGGATATCTGCTCGAAAAGGGAGGGTCAAGTACGTTCAATTAACTCGACATAATCCGAGGTGTGAGAGGGCAAAGTTGCCCAATTGCAATTTGGCGAAACTGCGAAGGGAGGGAGAAACGAGAGAAATCGGTTCGCATCTATATACATACACTTACTTGTATATACAGTGGAAGGGGTCGAAGAAGGGAGATGGTTTATGACTAATTCGCATAATGCTGCTCGATTAACCCGAGTGGAATTCTTAATCGCGTCGTTCAGGCATTCCGGGAAAATTTCGAGAAAATGTTTTTCCGACGCGAATATAGAAATGCGAATTATTCCCTCTCGACTAGCTTTCTCCAATACACACGCAGAAAAAGAATTGACAGTCATAACAAGAAATTTTACTTGATAGCAAAATGTTCGTCCGAAAACTTTTTTGATATATTTACAACAAAAAATGATTGCTTCACCGGGCAACATAAATTTTATTCATAGTTGATATATGAATTTCTAGAAGCAAAAAATTGTATATCGCTCATTCGTTTTAGTAGGGACAAGATTATTTTTTCGCAGTTGCAACAAATTCATTATTTCTAAAGAAAACTCTCCAATGGTTACATCTAAGATTCGATATAATTGCAAAGATTTTTATTGTTTGTGCGATTGATCCTGCAGTAAGAGCAAAACTTTATTAGCAATACTGTTCTTTGCTAAAAATGCAAATGTATTCTTTTCCTGGCTCTCCGGGAAATTTCGGAAAAATGCTCTTTTGATCCGGATATGGAAACACGAATTGTTTTCTCATCTCCTCCCGACTCTTTTTTTCCAATGCACGCATTCAGCCCGAATTTACAATGCTAACTATTCTGTAATAAATTTAACGTAAATGTCGCGCGAGCTTTTGCCACCCAAATATCCACGATAAACTCCACATAAACAAGCGTATTACATTTCAACCATACCCGCCGGTTAAATTTCAAACTCCGTACACGACGTTTCAAAAGCGTGCATATGCATTCGGTGACGTATACAAGGGCCCCGGGTTCCGAAATTAATACACGTTGTTATGAATTCCACTCCGACAAATCCAGGCACCGCAACCTGGGAATTGAGTTTTGTTGATATTTTTTATGGCGCACTTTTTCAAAGCTGCACTTAAACGGATTGAGTACAGTTCTAAAAACATGGGCTTATTTGAAAACGTTAAAACTGGGACGAATAAGATTAAAGCGTATTAAAACGCGAATAAAGGTACAAGGGTTAAAAAAAAAACACGGAAAATGGAAATTTCTGGTGGTATCCCCATAGTTACTGTAATAAATCTCAAAAATATGTAATTTCGTATAATTTGCAACGTATATTTCACTCCACCTTAAACCGAGTAAAGGAACAAAGTCTAAAAAAAAGCACGGAAAACAGGAAATCAGGACCATCTCGATAGTTATTTCAATAAAGCTCAAAAATGTCATTTAGTAAAATTCACAACGTACATTTGGCATCACCTCAAACCGAGTAATGGAACCAGGGCTAAAAAAAGAAGCACGAAAAATGGGAATTCAGGGCCATGACGGCAGTTATTCCAATAAAGCTCAAAAATATGTAATTTCGTATAATTTGCAATGTACAGTTCACTTTACCTTAAATCGAGTAAAGGAACAAAGGGTAAAAAAAAGCACGGAAAATGGGAATTTAGGGCCACGTCGATAGTTATCGCAACAAAGCTCGAAAAGGCCGAAGATATCGATAAAAGTCCGAAGGGACTTGTCTCGACGCAAGCTCTCTAAAAGGGGAAGAAAGCCAAGCTTTTCCGCGCAGCTTCCTCTCTCGCATCGAAAACTTTCCCTCCCCTTCGTTCCCCATTTCGTTTTGTCTTGGCGGCATTGAAGTCTCCTTCCTCGCGATTCGCAACTCCGGAGACGAAGCTTTGTCGGCTGCGACTCGCCCGTCCCCGACCCGACAATAATCGCGACAATAACAATGAAAACGCGATTGTTACCGAGGCTAGGAGAAAGAGAAGAGAGGCGCCTTTCACCGCGATGAAATTATTTCTCGCGGACCTTTTATCCGCCCCTCGAGTGTAAACAACTGGGCCGCGAGGGATGATAAAAACCGGAAATAAAAAGGATCCCCGTGAGACTCGGCTCGTTCTTGGGATTTAAAATGGCTCGTTGATATTCATGACACTAATATTCATAGCGTAGCTCGCGTGGAAAATTATATTGACAGTCTTGGATCCATACAGGGACTAGAAAAGCACGGCCAAGTCCATTTAATGTAGAGTTTATAGAGTTCTATGAGACTGTCAGACTCGCCATTTATAAGATTTTATTTAACAATAAGACATTTATTGAAGCATCAAAGAAAATTGAGACTTGCTCGATAAATGTAGTAATTGATAAATTAGGGTTGACAGAAATCATAATTTCTTTTAAATAATTAAAAATCCCTTATTTTTTAAATCACGATTGAAATAACGATTTTTTAAGTATCATCAGTATCGGTTATTTATTTAAATATACTCCTCATTTAAAAGATAAGGTTAAATCGATATTACGCAAAAATTGCCGTCGTTTTTTTCTGACTTCTTTTGAGACTATTTAAGAAATCGTGATATTAAAACATAAAATTCAGTTGATTAAAATCGATGATTTTAATGTAATAACTGAAATGATTTAATCCGCACGACTCTGCGAAAGATT
This sequence comes from Orussus abietinus, assembly GCF_000612105.2. Classification (NCBI taxonomy): domain Eukaryota; kingdom Metazoa; phylum Arthropoda; class Insecta; order Hymenoptera; family Orussidae; genus Orussus; species Orussus abietinus. The sequence continues at coordinate 13,902 of NW_019394880.1, read as the reverse complement.
GAAATTAAATTTAACACTACGTCTATCGGTGATTTTTTTGTCTTTGCCCATCTGAAATCCGTCATTTTGACGGGTTTGATTGCTCTAGTGATAAGGGCGACCTGATTAGTCTTCGAATTCGCTGAGTAGTCTTCATCGGGAGGAAAGATGGCGGGGAAGGAGAAAGTTCTTTTCAATAGGGTTGGTCGAATCGTGCGAAAACCGGGTGGCAAATTGTTATCCGAGGCTATCCCCAAGTCCGACAGGGTTTCGAAGTTAAATGGACGTTTCAATCTGGATCGACTGAATCCTAAGGGAGGGTACTCCTATAAGCCCCATAGGGATGGGAGGTTCGTTGATCGAATTGAAATAAAGGCACCTCTCGATCGATGGATCATTATTGTGGAGTGCTAGACGAGGGTCTAGTACCTTCTTTTTTCAGTAGGTTTTTCGCTAAAATACATCGGTAGACTATTACAAATAGAAAAATTAAAAAATTCGACGAATATCCATCTTGATCTTTCCGGTACAAATTGGACGTCTGACTAGTGAGGTCGAAAATGGGTCCTTAAAAAGAGGTTCGCTCGCAAAGAGGATTCTTTCGAGAGGCTTTAAGCTCGTCTTTAAGGGAGTAGGGTCGAAAGGGATGCAACTCCCACAGATATTGAGTATTGGAAGCGACCTATCGACGAGCCGGCTCTCGAAGAAGAGTAAGGAGTAATTCTCGAAGACGCGCTCATTCCCCGACTCCTCGACTTTCCTCCACCCTGAAAAAAAGTCAGGGAAGAAGAAGAAGAAGAACATGGCGAAGACGCCTAGAAGCCATTACTCCCAAGGGATGTAAATCCGATACAAACTGCGTCCCTGGTTTCTACCCACTTTTCCCTCGTTAATCCAGCCCGACCATGGGAGCGGTCGATGCAAAGGAGGGAAAGCTCGGATTAAAAGGATGGAACGGGGTGAATTTTGTCATTTCTTTATGGGGCCTCCTTTCGGGTTAAATATACGCTGAACAAGTTAAGCCGTGCTTTTTTCCTTGAGGAACTTCCGCCATATTCTCGGGAGTCAAATTGGACTCGAACTTTCTCGAAAACTTCCTCGTGAAGCGCGCAAAATCCCCTATAATGTAAAACTCAAACTGGAGTGAGAAAAAGAAAATTCATTGAATCAACGAAATATTTTGTTAAATAGTGTCAAAGAAATATTTTGTTAAATAGTGTCAAAGAAATATTTTGTTCAACCCAAGAATAATTATTTGAATCAAATTCGCATAATTCCGAATATACGTTGCATCCTATTTATTTGAGATAAATAATTATTCTTTGAATTAACAAATCATTTTTACTCGGTACTATTTAAACAAATATTTCTTTGGTTCAATGAACATTTTTCTCAGTGTACCCTTCCATCGCTACCGTCCAATTACAGGTCCTTTCAATTTTCCAAGGATCGCGGAAGTGGATGCGTCGAAAATAGGCTCCTTCAGGGATGCACCGGAAGCAGCGGCGCACCGCGGCCGGGACCGGAAGCGGAACCTACTGGTCGGTCCGGTGGTCCGCCGGCGAATACCGCGAGAGCGTCGGCAATCGATAATGACCCCCCACCCGCATATCGAGCGTCCCTCCTCCCACCCGCATCCGGGTCGAGAATCTTCTCCCGCCCGTATGCGGGTCGTCCCTCTACCGCTTGCATACGGGTCGCCACCCTTCCTCCCGCCCACATACGGGTCGCCTCTCCCTCTCTTCCCAGCCTCTTCGGAATCCACCCTTGGGCCGTCGAACCACCCCCTCTTCCACCCCTCTCCCGACAACCCACGGACACGTGACGAGTGGAGGGGCGACGGGACGGAACGTTTTAATTTTGCACGCGGCGACAAATTGCACCCCTCGTTATTTAATGCGACCACCCCTTGCGTGTTGTGCATTATGTGGAACGAGTTGTCTCGCTCGCACCTCGGTCCCACCCTCGTGCGTAATTTTACTCGCAATAATTACCCATAATAATGATCAATTCAGCCGGGCCGCTAATGGTTCTTTTTTTTTAACCATTTACACGGGAAATCACGGCGGGGTTCGAGATTTTTAACTGGTCATGGTTTTGTATGACTCGCGTTTCTTGATGGATATGTTGGAGAGTCGTCGCCATTTTGGACGAACTGAAAATAACTTGTCGATACTCCTGGAAGTGGATTTTAGCTCGAGAAGAATTACGCAATTCTTGAGAGCTTGTATGATTAATCCTTTTGTTTCGAACCGACAGTATGATTGTGATGGTTTTTACTTGACAGGCGTTTTTTTGCGGAGTGCTATTAAAGTAGCCGACATATTTTTGAATTCGAAGTGTAATTATTTGACTGAAATGAATTTAAATAAATTGTCATCATTCCGAGGAAACGTCGCACTCAATTTATTCGAGTTTATTTTAGTGAAATAATTATTCTTTGAATTAACAAAATATTTTTTTGGTATTATTCAATGAAATATTTCTTTGGTTCAGTGACATTTTTTTATTTTAAAGCTGCTATCTTGAGAAATATCTTTCTTTAGCGGCGTATTTTATGTTCCTTGGGGTGTACAAGGATGAACATCCCTTGATGATAATCTTACTTGTTCTCTCGACGTTCGGATCGTTCGCACGTTTATCACGGTTATTACCTGCGATTATCGTCATCGCGGGCACCTCCTCGGATAGCGGGCGTAGGTGGTCGCGGATAACTGGCGGCGATTCGCTCGAGGATGTCGTAGGTCGCCGAGGTGGGAGGTCTTGGAGGGACCCGAAGGGCACCGGCCGAGGAACAAAGAAACCTCGTTGTCTCGTGAATGAAAATATTTCGCAAGTGAACGGCGCCAAGTATGATGCGACCGGATAAAAAGAGGCCGAAAGAATTTCGGGATTCGTGGGAAAACGTAATTTGAAATGGAACTATGACGCCATAAAATGATTTGCGTCCAGGATGCCAGAGGAGAAATCAAAGTCGAAGATTGGGAGAGAGGTTCATCTTACGCTCAGAAAAAAATATTAATTGACTGAAAGAAATATACATTGTCGCCTTAATCGTATATATTTGCAAGGAACAATGATTTTTGTTGCGAAGAAAAATTAAACTTTTGATTTAAACGAATTGTACCAAAATGATCATTTCCCACATGGAAATAAATATATTTAAAAAATTTATGTGATAATATATTTTTGTATATAAAAAATGTACGTACGAAAATAGATAAC